>NC_136756.1:9788729-10021229 GCF_936440315.1 Barbus barbus
TACATTTTTTTACAATTGCAAGGACACATTTCTCAATACTTAGGTCACTTTTTCAAAACTCTTCACACAGCGAGTCTATGTGGGCTATCATTTTTATAATTTGGCACAAAATGCATTCATTGACCACATCTGTCAAATTATATGAATTCCTTTATCACTTCAACACAAACACCACCAAAACTTTATGTAATATACAAGACAATGTGACGTTTACATAATGTTTTCAAAACGATTCAAAACCTAGCACAGTACAAAAATGAATAAGCCAGAAATTTGCAACATTTCTACTGTAATATCATATAGAAAAATGTTCTGAATGCAAAAAAATCTAATGTTATCAAAGCAGTTGCTGTAGCTGAACATCTTCACAAGTGTTAGTCTTTCACTTTCATTATCTTCTATACAAAGGAGGAAAACTTAGGAATAATGTTGTAGTGAAATGTGAACATGGAGCATGGAGCATACACTGCAGTGAATTATAAACCGTAGAGAGAGTATCATTCTTGTCTTGTAAAGAAATTTTCCAAAAGAAAGCATTGTATAATGCCTCCTGTTTTTAGGTTGCTGTGTTATGAGTGATAAAGTGTGTTTTAGTGCAGTCTGGATGTGAAATGAACTGCTGTGTCAAGCTGAAAGATGGTTAGGAGAACTGTGTGAAGAGTTTAGAAGAACTGATAAATGTGTGCTTTTGAAACTCTTTAACAGCATCCTCCTAACTATTTTTAAAATAAAAGCAAAATCTCTCTCCTTGCTTGTAATGTTCTAGACAGTGATTGAAACCGTGTATTGCTAGCACTTCTCTTAAGTTGAATCGCTTCACCCTAACCCTGACGCTGCAGAAGCATCAAGGGCTGGAAGCACCCTAGTAACTGTGTTTGCACTCTGCTGCATCTGGCAAGCGCTTCTGTAGCCTGATGGCAAACACTGAGAGACTGAGGAGGAGCTTCTTCCCCGGGCCATCAGGCTCCTCCACTCCTAAACTCAAACTCAGCCTCTTAACATCACACCACTCCACTTATAATCACTAACATCAGTAAGATATTCATATCTCTACCTCATGCTGACAGTGTCATTTGCACACAGCACTTTCTGTCTTTTGGTATTTTTACTTATTATTTTTATTTTTTTGGTATTGCTGCTACATGACAATCATGTACAACCTGTTTGCACATTCCTCTCTTGTACATTCCTGCTTATCTTAATATTTAAGTCTACAGTATACTGTCATGCACATGTTTATATTTTGTTCTTTACTTATTTCATCTTATGTATATTTCCTCTGTGTTGTATTCTATAATATTTGCACTGTCCATGGAACGGACCGGACTCATTTCACTACTGGTTATATACTCTCTATATAATCGTGTATGTGACAAATAATAATCTTGAATCTTGTATTCCTCATTTGTAAGTCCAATCGGATGAAAGCGTCTGCTAAATGAATAAATGTAAATATAAATGCATTCACCTAGATAACAGTTGGGATGGTAGAGGAGAATGGAAAAAGACTCTCTTTGCAAACTACATCAGATAATTGTCAATTCAGTTTACAAATGCTATAACATGATTTAATTCATGGTACAACTATAATACAACAAATGATGGTGCAGTTTTCCTGACTAAGCCCCTGATTTAGAGCCTACAAAAATGATTTGAAACTACATACAATAATGCTTATATGTATGTGTGTAACCGCACATTAGACTGCAGTGATTATGATATATTGATCATCTTGTCACTCAGCATTAGGAATCAGAGAAGTCAGTGTGCTGCTAGATTAGAGCAGAAGCCCATCATGGCCCTGGTATCTGCTGAGAGAAGCACTGTCCACTTCATTCAGATGAACCGCTCTACTAACAGGAATATTAGTGCTAAAGCTTCCATCCTGTGATGACCTATGACCTTTATCTGCTCCTGTGGCTCTGTGAACTGAGGGCATACGTGATCACACTGCATGAGCAATGACAGGAGCGTTAGCAACCAATCATCGGCCCTATACTTCACTAGCAGCACTAACATCTTGATGCTGGACCAGCAGATTTATCATTTCTTTTATCCAGATCTGTTTGTCTCTCACTCTGTACTGTTAACTTCATAAAGAGAGATGTACTGTATCTGGCCCCATTCTCCCACAATCAGCACTCTCCATTAGGTCACGCTAAAGCAGTATTGCTCTCTGTAATCTCATGGCATCACTAGCCAGTGTTGGGGGTAACGCATTACAAGTAACGCCAGTTACGTAATAATAGTACTTTTTTCAAGTAACGAGTAAAGTAACGCATTACTAATTTACAAGAAAATATCTGAGTTACTTTTTCAAAATGATCTGAGTTACTCTTTCCCCATGTATTGACTGACAGGTCGCTGTGAGCATGCTGTTACTGTAGATCTGAATCTGAATGTGCATGAACTCATCCCACTCGCAAAAAACTGATTTAGTATTCATCAAAATGAATTAAAACAGTGAAATTAAACTCAGAATATGACCCAAACTGCAATAATTAAATATGTTAACACAAAAGTATCTAATCCCATTTTATTAACCAATGTCTTTGCTGCTGACCTTTGATGATCAGTTCAATCATACTAATAAGCAAACATGACTCTAGATAAACTAACAATTGTGCTTCATTGTTTTTTATTGCTGAAGAGTGTTAAACCTTCTTATCCTGCGTCTTACTTTACAGACGTGAATTTACTTTTCCTTCACAAGATACAGGGCTTTTACATTTGTATTAATGTCATTTCTTGTATTAAAAACAATCAAGCCCTGCTCATATTTAAAAAGTAACGCAAAACTAACGTAACGCATTACTTTCCATAAAAAGTGGCTAAGTAACGTAATTAGTTACTTTTTTAGGGAGTAACGCAATATTGTAATGCATTACTTTTAAAAGTAACGTCCCCAACACTGCTACTAGCCCACGGAGTATTGGAAGACCACTGATCAACTCTGAGATATGGGCTGAGGGTATCATGTGCAGCTCTGTTAGCTTAGTGGTTAGCATTTACAAAATAATAAAGTCATTATACATTAAAATAGTGTGTTAGCAGTTCACTTTTAAGGCTTTGAGAGAGCGCAGAGCTTTGTAGAATGTCTGTAGTTATCTAATACCACACCATTTGTGCAAGGAATTGCAAAAACAGATGACCACAATCTGCTGAATTACAACTGTATGTAGTGAAATATCAAAAACATAATCCAGATGAGTTTAAATAACAGCAGCTGCCAATTTCAGGTACAAAGATTGTATATTATCAGGGCCTGATGATTTTTTAACATACTGTATATTGTTTGTTAGTGATCTGTTGAAAGTAAACTCTTCTGTTTAATATATGCTGAAAGGCTCAGCCACAAGGGTATCCCAGAGGGGGAAAACTGTATTATCATTTACTGATCATGATTTAATAATATTATAATTAAATAATAATCATATATTAGAATAGTAATAATGTTCAATCATTTGATGCCTTATGATGTAATACAACAAAGAATTTGCTTAGTCAAAATTAATTTTCTGTTTGAATTGGTGCATCAACAGTAAATATACTTATTTCTGTTTATTTTATAAAGTAATATAAAATTTTAATTAAATAGTATAATAATATATTGAATACATATATACTACAATTTTTGTTTTATTATTGATCAATAGGTGGCGCTACAATTTTCGTTTTATTATTGACCAATAGGTGGCGCTAGAGAGTGTGGAAAAAGTGCCGCACTTTTCCGGAACAATGTTACTCGTGGGGACTGCAATGTTCTGTGCGATCACCAGGGGCGCATTGATACACAGTCACACAGATTTTTGTCTTGAAAAGGGCCCTTATGGGGACTTTGAAAAAAACGCGTGAGGCGTGTCTAAACACTGTTTGGGAGGAGCCTGTGGGGCTTTGCCCGTGGGGACCTCACTTTAGGTCCCCACGGTGAAACGAGTCCCCACGAGGCGGTGTGTATTCAGGTCAAAGTCCCCACCAGAATAGAAGTACAAGTACACACACACACACACACTCGCATACTGAAAACATGTTCTTTAGTCCTGATTGGTAACACACTTCCTGCCAATAAGTGGATATACAGCCAGTTATGCTCTATTATAGGCTGTGACACTCTGAAGCAGACGAAAGAGTAACATGAGTCACAAATGCACACTTTAGAAAGCACCAGTAATTACATACAGTTATGCATGGATAATCACAGCTCTAAAATCTGATTGGATAAAGCCAGGTGTGGACTTAAGGATGTTTAAAGTCCTTTATGATTGTTGCAAGTCAGATTGTATGATATGAGCACAGTGACATCTTGGGTAACAGCAGAGATAGACGTCTGTGATTTCTGTGTGATGTTGCCTTTGCATTTTATATCAACACTCAGGTCACCCTGAGTTGGATGTGCGTGAGCATAAGAGGGAATTTATGCACTGATGTGATATTGTGATCCTATTGTGATGGGAACATTAATTAATAACGTTGTTTGCACCGCGCTCCTCCGTTACTTGATCTTTTTATTTTGGTGCTTCAATCTGTTAAATTACTTTGTAAAAGAAATTATACAAAGAAATAAATTATCCACACTGAGGAAGGCTTGGTAGCCGAAATGTTGTGAAGTGACATTCAGCCAAGTATGGTGACCCATACTCGGAATTTGTGCTCTGCATTTAACCCATCCATAGTGCACACACACAGCAGTGAACACACACACACCGTGAACATACACCCGGAGCAGTGGGCAGCCATTTTATGCTGCAGCGCCCGGGGAGCAGTTGGGGGTTCGGTGCCTTGCTCAAGGGCACCTCAGTCGTGGTATTGAGGGTGGAGAGAGCGCTGGACATTCACTCCCCCCACCTACAATCCCTGCCGGCCGGAGACTCGAACCCGCAACCTTTGGATTACAAGTCTGACTCTCTAACCATTAGGCCACGACTTCCCCGTGTGTCTTTTCCCCATTGGTGATGTTTGTTAAATAAAACGGAAAAAGAAGACTGCTCTCGTGAGTGCGGATCATAATTTCTTATACAAGACATTAACTAATAATCATTATTTTACAAAAAGTGGTACCAAGATTTCAGTAGTCAGTACCAGTTAAAATTCCAAGATTCTCAGTATGTATATATATATATATATATATATATATATATATATATATATATATGAAAAATATTAAATAAAATTAATTATTAATGCTGTTTTTATCATATTACTGTGGCTGCTATTTTATAAAAACTTAAACTCTAAACTGTGGGAATATAATTGTAACGTATGGCCTCTTGCTTCCATATATGCTTTAGGGATAGACAGAAATAGATCTGACATATACATAACAGCTCAGTTTACTGACATTTGCGTGTTTTTATTTGTCCATATCAGCCATAAAACCTGTTTTCCTCCTGAGCTTTACCCATACCACCATCCAAAGTCCTCTCTCTCTTCCTCTTCTCTTTCCTCTCTTCCTTCTGATAAGACTCTCTCTGGTCTCAGGCCCATTAGCCAATGGCGAAAGGGATAATTGTCATGGAAAGAGCCGGGCGTTCGTTTGATGTGGACCTCGACTTCCTTTTGATGTAAAAATGTATCCACTGTGATTATCAAGATTATAGCTTCCTCCCCCTCCTCTTCCTCGTTCCCTCGCCCTTTCCATCCCTCCATTAAGCCGTGAAGATTAATTGAAAACAGCCTGGTCTGATGGCTGAAGTTGATGCCGCTGTCTTCGTGGCTGTCGGGAAAGCATCCTTTCTCACTCATTCTCCCTCCTCCTCTCTTCTGCTGCTGAAACACCACATCTCAATAGATACTCAGAGTACATCTTGTATCAGAGTTTCTATGGGCAAATTATTATTTTTATTTTCAGAAGGATGCATTACATATCAAAATTGGCAGTAAAAGATATCTTTAAAAAAATTGTGTTCTTTTAAACTTTCAATTTATCAAAGAATCATGAAAAAAGGGTTATTATTGTATTGGGTATATGTCTGGGTTGTATTTTCTTTCACCTTGTGTAGTTTTGTTCATTACTTCTTTCAAGGATGAGGGGTTTTTATATAACCTATCATGTGGGCATCTGTCTAATTAAACTGTTTTTACCAAATAACAGATGATTTTGTAATGAACTGAATTTTACAGGGGTGTAAAAAGTACCCAAAATTATAGTGAAATATAGTGAAAGTGCAGTTACTGAGCGAAAATTTGAAATATCTGGCCAAAAACTACTTGAGTGAAACTAAACAAGTACAACTTTAAATTGTACTTAAGTATTAAAAAAGTAACCTAGTAAAAATGAAAATAAGAGAGGTTGTTTCATCATTTCAAATAACCTTTTCAATGCAAGGTGATAGAAAATTAATAAAATGTTTTTTCAGATTTGGTTAAAGCGGGAAAACAAAACAAAACACAATGGCACAGGTCAAAAACATCTAGTCAAGTGCATACAACAGCAATTCAAATGCAGCACAGTGGAACACAAAAAATACTCAGTGCTTTATTTAAGTTTTTTACACCCTCATGCCATGCCACATGTATACAACTTTCCTTTCTTCAGATGAACCCAAACAAAGAGTCAGAAAGTTATGATTGAAGCTGAATTGCGTGTGCTCGATGCACGAAAACAAACATCACTGGTTCTTGCACGTCAAGCATGCATGTTTGAGCTTTTGTTTACCATATTTCATGTGCATAAGATGGAAGAAAATAAAATACTTGTATTTAAAAAGTAAAAAGTACAGTTTTTTCTAAATAAATGTAATCAAGTAAAAGTACAAGGCATCGGTTTAAATGTCAAAATAATACTTAAATACAATAATCAAGTAAAATTGCTCAAGCATTTTACACTCCATTTATGTCAATAACAGAAGATTTGTAAAGCATTTTCTTCTGTCTTATAAAACTTGATAAGCCAATTGATTTTGCTGTCTCAAATGCTCAATGTACAACGGCATTGACCACAATTTTTCCTCTATTTTTCCTAAATCTTTGCTGTCCACAGCCCCGCTGAATGCAACTGTGGTTGATTTTGTTGGGTATGGATCAGTAAAGAGCCTCTAGTTTAATGCACTGACTGAACTATATTTTAATAAAGTACATATATCATGAAATAAGTCATGAACAAAACTACACAAGGTAAATGAAAAACAACCCAGACTACTGTATATGCATATACCCAATCATAACTTATTTTTTCAGGGTTCTTTGAAGAATAGAAAGTTTAAAAGAACACAATTTGTGCTTGCACACTGCTCAAACTTGCATCATTAGAAAATGAATCGCTCAATTCATTAAGTCATTAAGAGTATTTACAACTCAAAATAATGACAAAGACCATACATTCAATAATGTAGTCATATAGAATTTGTATTACCTGTTAAAAATATTTTAAACTTATAATTCTACACCCAAATGAACAATAATACTATTTCACTACCATTACGTTTAAGCAGTAAGACATAAAAAAATAAAAAAAAAATTTCCATGATATCTCCCCTTATATCTTATGTACTATGTCTTTGTTGTATATAGCAGAATCTAATGCAGCAGTCATGGTGTTTGAAGGCAGCAAATGAAGAATATGTGTGAGAGTTGGCGAGCGTGTGTGTCTGAGATGCCTGGACGTATAAGCACGGTTGTGTCAGGGTGTTTACTGTACATGCGTGTTTTTGTTGGATATGCGCGTGTGTGTTTTGGTTCAGCGTGTTTTGGCGAAGGCGTCTATGACAAAGTGTGTGAGTGAGGCCTATTTTCATTGGATGCACGAGTGTATTTCATTTTACATGGCTGTCTGTGAATGTGTGATTAGTGACCGTCATCACAATGACTCATTTCATCTCTGCTTTTGCATTTTTTCACAGAAACCTGAGCAACAATCGCATCCGCGTGCTGAAAAATGGCTCCTTCGCTGGTTTGTACTCCCTCGAGAAGCTGTAAGTAAACCTCTTTCTCATCGTCATTATCTTCATCACCATTGCAAGGCTTAGTGGTTTCTTTGATTGGTGTCTAGGGTTGGGCTTTTTGATTCATTGTGGAGTCAAATGCTAAAACATTATAAGAAGTAATCAGTTGCTCAACGAATAACGTAATATCACCAATGATGGATTCAAAATAAGGTAATATTAACATAAAAACCACAAGCTTGGCATCAACAAGATACTTTCGTAGAAATAAATACTTTAATTCAGCAAGGATGCAAGGAATAAATTGATTGACAGTAATGACGTTACAAACAATTTCTATGTCAAATAAATGCTGTTCTTTCAAATTTTCAATTCATCAGAGAATCCTGAAAAAATATTGGACCCACTTTATCTTAGGTGGCCTTAACTACTATGTACTTACATTTAAATTAATAATTTGATACAATTCACTTATTGTGTACATACATGTTCTTACATTGCACTTCTATTTTTAAACATACCTATATGTAATTACATCTGTAATTAATTTCTTTAATTACATTTATAATTACACTGTTGACCCATCCCTTACACCTAAACCCACCCTTAAGCCTATCCATACCCCCAAACCTGTCCCTAACCATACCATATCCCACCTCAATAACAGCAAAAGTGATTTGCAATACAATATGAACACAATAAGTACATTGTAGTTATTTTTTGATGCAAGTACATAGTAGTTAAGGCCACCTAATATAAAGTGGGACCAAAATATTTACCAGTTTTCACAAAAATATTAAGCAACACAACTATTTTTGACATAAGAAAGACTAAAGACTGGAGTAATAGCTGCGGAAAATTCAGCTTTGCCATCACAGAAATTAATTACATTTTATAGTATATTAAAACATACTAAAATTAAAATGTTAAATCGCAATAATATCTCACAATATACTCACAATATTTTTTGACAAAGTAAATCCAGCCTTAGTGAGTAAAAATATTTTTAAAATCTTACCGACCCCAAACTTTTAAACAGTAGTGTAGAAAAATGTATAAACATAAAGGCTATCGCTATTTTAATTTTTCATATGCCTGTTCATCTAAGTATTTTGGGTTATTTTTAAACTAATATATGTTTAATAAATGTTTCAAATAAAATTTAGCACATTGATATCATGTGACAGAATCATTTACCAAGTCTGTACTGTATATGCAAAATTATATCCAGTGTTTCATCTCATGTCTCATGTCAAATTGAGAGACTTTCATTTGTTTTTGAGCGTAAAGTATTGACTGCGTGGATTTCAGTAAACGCCACCCACAGAAATGACATCATTGATGCATAAACAAAATGATTAGAAAAGACAGTTTAGACATTAACAGATCAAGTTTTTTGTTCATTTTTAAAGCAAAAGGTTGCATACTTCAGCTTTAAATCCAATGAACAAGATCACATATATGTTCAAAATCAACAACATTTGACTTTATTTTGGAAATAATCCAGAACCTTTTTTTTTTATTTCATACTGAATATGATGATGCTGCTGGCAGGGAGCTGCTTGCTGCTGTCTGTGAGTGTGATGCTACAGTAGGGAGGATGAGCCAGTACGCGAGAATAAGACTCTCATTACACCTCCATATATCACTCTGTGAAGAACTGCTCAGATAATAGAGGAGGAGGAGAGGAGGCTGCCAGGAACTGAAGGAGGAAGAAATATGTTGTGTTGCTGATTGACCTACAGTATTGGTGTATGACAGCTGCAGTAGGCCATATTATATTCTAATAAAACTGTTTTATAGCTCCTTTGTAGCCTGCATATATACATGCTAACATGGCACCATGACTAAAAAGAAACATAATACTATTATTTTTAGAGGACTAAAACATATTTTCTAATCATAAAGGTTGAGTGTATGTGGCAGCACATGTGTTTGTGTGTGTGAGGTCATTATTGTGTGCACGTGTGTGCGCTCGTGCTCATGTGTGCACGTGTGCAGTGATTAGCCGTGTGTGTGTAAGACAGGGCTGCTCTCTGTATGTAGGTTTGTTTGGGGTAAAAGGATCTGATTTGCTTGTTTTTGCAAGTGCAGACAAGATCCCCGGGGAGCTGCGAAGGTCAAAGTTCAGAGAAACTGGAGCCGTGCCCGCAAACAGCCGCTCGTACCTGGGATTGTAGTTAAACCGGGCTAGGATGAGGGGGAACTCTCTATTAGTACCACATGATTTCCTTTGTCAGCTTGCATAAATTCTGAAAAAAAAAAAAAAAAAAAACATGGAAAAGAAACCATTGTATTTAGCAGTTTTTAAGCCTAATGACATTTCATTTTTTTCTCCAAAACTCACTTTCCTTGTATCAAATACTAAAGGATTTTTTTGGTTAATTTCTAATACCTCTATTTTTTGCTGCATCTTTGGTTAGTAAATTAGATTTAGTTGTTCCTTGATTATCTTTTCCTAAGATTTACTGAGATTATTTTTTTAGATTATATTAACATGGCAATTTTGTACTGTTACAGTAATGCAATTTCATTATTGGCCTTTTTTGTGGCTTATATTGATGAAGCAATTTAAGTATTTGTAATAGTATACAATTATAATATATACCGTAGTATACTAATATAGTTTTAAAACTATATTTATGTGTAAATACTAGTGCTGTCAGACGATTAATCGTGATTAATCACATCCAAAATAAAAGTTTTTTGTTTACATTATATGTGTGTGCACTGTGTATATTTATTACGTATATATATATATATATATATATATATATATATATACAGATACATACACACACACACACACACACACGCATACAGTATATATTTTGAAAATATTTACATGTATATATTTATATTCATTTAATTTATATTATATATAAATATAGGTAATATTTAAACAACATATTTTTCTTAAATATGTACATGCATGTGTGTGTATTTATATAAACAAAATAAATATACACACATGTATATATGTAAACAAAAACTTTTATTCTGGATGCGATTAATCATGATTAATCGTGATTAATTGTTTGACAGTACTAGTAAATAAAACAATTATAATGTGATCTGGAGAAATGCACACAATGAGAAAACAGGTTTGAAAAGGCTTAAAAAAAATCAGGATAACCTTGGATTTTAAGAATAAATTTGTAGGACAAGTTATAATGATACACTCTTCGGAGCTCCAAGTGTATAAATGTATATGTTCAAAAAAGACAAAATGAAATTAATCGAGAGAATGATAGTTTTTCTAGAAAAAGCTACTACTCTAGAGAGTTAAAAGTGAGAAAGCAATAGGTATGCACACATTTGAACCATGTACTTATAATATTTGTATCAACAAAACTGAAAACACATTCCTTATGCAGTAGGTCTGTAATAAAAATGGCACAAAAATGGTATGGCACGGTATGGCATGGAAAGACATGTAGCTTCACGGCTCTTTGGGACTCCTTTTTAGGAAGCCCAAAATATCCTTGGCTACTACAGTTCTAATGCTGCATTCCAATCGACGTCAGATGTGGGATATTCTTTCCTCGATATCGCTGACTTCCCTCTGTAAAGATATTCCATTGCCAGACATTCTGAAGATGATTTATAAAAAAACTAATTGTAGTGCAAGCATTTGCTTTGGAAATAGGTCTCCAAGCAACCAAATTGCGGAGTATAAACGATGGTATGCAGTGACAGCATTTGTTTTTCAGGTGTTTGATTATGAACAGAATAATTCATTTACTGGGTTTTACTCTCCTGTCTTTGAATCATCTTATCACGTGGTAGTGTGATATCACACAACCATAATCACATTTCTGAATGAGAAAAACAAAACACTGGACTTTCCAAGTTGATTTCCAAATCTGATTTCAATAGAAGTTTTTGCACTTTTCCAGGTGGTAAGTTCCGAATTTTAGAGTTGATTGGAATGCAGCATGATAATAGAGGAGTAAAAAGATGATAAATATATATCATATCTTAATCCATAGTGGGAAAAAGTGTGCTTAATAGTATTGAATGTGCTCTTGTCTTGTGCTTAAAATCTTAAACCTCCTTTTGCATTTGGGGCAGTTTTTAAATTTGTTTTACATAAAAAAAAAAAAAATCCACAGTTTTTAGTACAGAAAAAAAAGTTTTGATGTTGATTTGATAGAAAAAAAAAAAAATATATATATATATACACTCACCTAAAGGATTATTAGGAACACCTGTTCAATTTCTCATTAATGCAATTATCTAATCAACCAATCACATGGCAGTTGCTTAAATGCATTTAGGGGTGTGGTCCTGGTCAAGACAATCTCCTGAACTCCGAAGTGAATGTCAGAATGGGAAAGAAAGGTGATTTAAGCAATTTTGAGCGTGGCATGGTTGTTGGTGCCAGACGGGCCGGTCTGAGTATTTCACAATCTGCTCAGTTACTGGGATTTTCACGCACAACCATTTCTAGGGTTTACAAAGAATGGTGTGAAAAGGGAAAAACATCCAGTATGCGGCAGTCCTGTGGGCGAAAATGCCTTGTTGATGGTAGAGGTCAGAGGAGAATGGGCCGACTGATTCAAGCTGATAGAAGAGCAACTTTGACTGAAATAACCACTCGTTACAACCGAGGTATGCAGCAAAGCATTTGTGAAGCCACAACACGCACAGCCTGAGGCGGATGGGCTACAACAGCAGAAGACCCCACCGGGTACCACTCATCTCCACTACAAATAGGAAAAAGAGGCTACAATTTGCACGAGCTCACCAAAATTGGACGGTTGAAGACTGGAAAAATGTTTCCTGGTCTGATGAGTCTCGATTTCTGTTGAGACATTCAGATGGTAGAGTCAGAATTTGGCGTAAACAGAATGAGAACATGGATCCATCATGCCTTGTTACCACTGTGCAGGCTGGTGGTGGTGGTGTAATGGTGTGGGGGATGTTTTCTTGGCACACTTTAGGCCCCTTAGTGCCAATTGGGCATCGTTTAAATGCCACGGCCTACCTGAGCATTGTTTCTGACCATGTCCATCCCTTTATGACCACCATGTACCCATCCTCTGATGGCTACTTCCAGCAGGATAACGCACCATGTCACAAAGCTCGAATCATTTCAAACTGGTTTCTTGAACATGACAATGAGTTCACTGTACTAAAATGGCCCCCACAGTCACCAGATCTCAACCCAATAGAGCATCTTTGGGATGTGGTGGAACGGGAGCTTCGTGCCCTGGATGTGCATCCCACAAATCTCCATCAACTGCAAGATGCTATCCTATCAATATGGGCCAACATTTCTAAAGAATGCTTTCAGCACCTTGTTGAATCAATGCCACGTAGAATTAAGGCGGTTCTGAAGGCGAAAGGGGGTCAAACACAGTATTAGTATGGTGGTCCTAATAATCCTTTAGGTGAGTGTATATGTAAAAATCGTTGTTTGGGGTAGAATTAAGGGATCTAAATCATGCAGAATAAGGCATTAATATGTACTTAATAAGTTCTAATAAACAGCCAATGTGCTAGTAATATGCATGCTAATAAGCAATTACTTAATAGTGAGAATTGGTCCCTAAATTAAAGTGTTAACGTATACTGGTAATTATCAGTTTATGTTCTTAGAAATTTCATATACTGATATATTAAAATAAAATTTCTTATTAATGTTGAAAATATTTTTTTAAAAATAGTAATATTTTAATATAGTAAAACATGGTAACATTCAAAACTTTGAAACATTTACTCATTAATGAGACATTTACTCATTTACTCTCTATTAGTACCACATGATTTCCTTTGTCAGCTTGCATAAATTCTGAAAAAAAAAAAAAAAAAACATGGAAAAGAAACCATTGTATTTAGCAGTTTTTAAGCCTAATGACATTTCATTTTTTTCTCCAAAACTCACTTTCCTTGTATCAAATACTAAAGGATTTTTTTGGTTCATTTCTAATACCTCTATTTTTTGCTGCATCTTTGGTTAGTAAATTAGATTTAGTTGTTCCTTGATTATCTTTTCCTAAGATTTACTGAGATTATTTTTTTAGATTATATTAACATGGCAATTTTGTACTGTTACAGTAATGCAATTTCATTATTGGCCTTTTTTGTGGCTTATATTGATGAAGCAATTTAAGTATTTGTAATAGTATACAATTATAATATATACCGTAGTATACTAATATAGTTTTAAAACTATATTTATGTGTAAATACTAGTGCTGTCAGACGATTAATCGTGATTAATCACATCCAAAATAAAAGTTTTTTGTTTACATTATATGTGTGTGCACTGTGTATATTTATTACGTATATATATATATATATATATATATATATATATATATACAGATACATACACACACACACACACACACACACACACACACACGCATACAGTATATATTTTGAAAATATTTACATGTATATATTTATATTAATTTAATTTATATTATATATAAATATAGGTAATATTTAAACAACATATTTTTCTTAAATATGTACATGCATGTGTGTGTATTTATATAAACAAAATAAATATACACCCATGTATATTATGTAAACAAAAACTTTTATTCTGGATGCGATTAATCATGATTAATCGTGATTAATTGTTTGACAGTACTAGTAAATAAAACAATTATAATGTGATCTGGAGAAATGCACACAATGAGAAAACAGGTTTGAAAAGGCTTAAAAAAAAATCAGGATAACCTTGGATTTTAAGAATAAATTTGTAGGACAAGTTATAATGATACACTCTTCGGAGCTCCAAGTGTATAAATGTATATGTTCAAAAAAGACAAAATGAAATTAATCGAGAGAATGATAGTTTTTCTAGAAAAAGCTACTACTCTAGAGAGTTAAAAGTGAGAAAGCAATAGGTATGCACACATTTGAACCATGTACTTATAATATTTGTATCAACAAAACTGAAAACACATTCCTTATGCAGTAGGTCTGTAATAAAAATGGCACAAAAATGGTATGGCACGGTATGGCATGGAAAGACATGTAGCTTCACGGCTCTTTGGGACTCCTTTTTAGGAAGCCCAAAATATCCTTGGCTACTACAGTTCTAATGCTGCATTCCAATCGACGTCAGATGTGGGATATTCTTTCCTCGATATCGCTGACTTCCCTCTGTAAAGATATTCCATTGCCAGACATTCTGAAGATGATTTATAAAAAAACTAATTGTAGTGCAAGCATTTGCTTTGGAAATAGGTCTCCAAGCAACCAAATTGCGGAGTATAAACGATGGTATGCAGTGACAGCATTTGTTTTTCAGGTGTTTGATTATGAACAGAATAATTCATTTACTGGGTTTTACTCTCCTGTCTTTGAATCATCTTATCACGTGGTAGTGTGATATCACACAACCATAATCACATTTCTGAATGAGAAAAACAAAACACTGGACTTTCCAAGTTGATTTCCAAATCTGATTTCAATAGAAGTTTTTGCACTTTTCCAGGTGGTAAGTTCCGAATTTTAGAGTTGATTGGAATGCAGCATGATAATAGAGGAGTAAAAAGATGATAAATATATATCATATCTTAATCCATAGTGGGAAAAAGTGTGCTTAATAGTATTGAATGTGCTCTTGTCTTGTGCTTAAAATCTTAAACCTCCTTTTGCATTTGGGGCAGTTTTTAAATTTGTTTTACATAAAAAAAAAAAAAATCCACAGTTTTTAGTACAGAAAAAAAAGTTTTGATGTTGATTTGATAGAAAAAAAAAAAAATATATATATATATACACTCACCTAAAGGATTATTAGGAACACCTGTTCAATTTCTCATTAATGCAATTATCTAATCAACCAATCACATGGCAGTTGCTTAAATGCATTTAGGGGTGTGGTCCTGGTCAAGACAATCTCCTGAACTCCGAAGTGAATGTCAGAATGGGAAAGAAAGGTGATTTAAGCAATTTTGAGCGTGGCATGGTTGTTGGTGCCAGACGGGCCGGTCTGAGTATTTCACAATCTGCTCAGTTACTGGGATTTTCACGCACAACCATTTCTAGGGTTTACAAAGAATGGTGTGAAAAGGGAAAAACATCCAGTATGCGGCAGTCCTGTGGGCGAAAATGCCTTGTTGATGGTAGAGGTCAGAGGAGA
Source organism: Barbus barbus (assembly GCF_936440315.1). Classification (NCBI taxonomy): domain Eukaryota; kingdom Metazoa; phylum Chordata; class Actinopteri; order Cypriniformes; family Cyprinidae; genus Barbus; species Barbus barbus. The sequence goes on from NC_136756.1 coordinate 9,804,716, forward strand.
ATGGGCCGACTGATTCAAGCTGATAGAAGAGCAACTTTGACTGAAATAACCACTCGTTACAACGTGAGGTATGCAGCAAAGCATTTGTGAAGCCACAACACGCACAGCCTGAGGCGGATGGGCTACAACAGCAGAAGGCATCGTTTAAATGCCACGGCCTACCTGAGCATTGTTTCTGACCATGTCCATCCCTTTATGACCACCATGTACCCATCCTCTGATGGCTACTTCCAGCAGGATAATGCACCATGTCACAAAGCTCGAATCATTTCAAACTGGTTTCTTGAACATGACAATGAGTTCACTGTACTAAAATGGCCCCCACAGTCACCAGATCTCAACCCAATAGAGCATCTTTGGGATGTGGTGGAACGGGAGCTTCGTGCCCTGGATGTGCATCCCACAAATCTCCATCAACTGCAAGATGCTATCCTATCAATATGGGCCAACATTTCTAAAGAATGCTTTCAGCACCTTGTTGAATCAATGCCACGTAGAATTAAGGCGGTTCTGAAGGCGAAAGGGGGTCAAACACAGTATTAGTATGGTGGTCCTAATAATCCTTTAGGTGAGTGTATATGTAAAAATCGTTGTTTGGGGTAGAATTAAGGGATCTAAATCATGCAGAATAAGGCATTAATATGTACTTAATAAGTTCTAATAAACAGCCAATGTGCTAGTAATATGCATGCTAATAAGCAATTACTTAATAGTGAGAATTGGTCCCTAAATTAAAGTGTTAACGTATACTGGTAATTATCAGTTTATGTTCTTAGAAATTTCATATACTGATATATTAAAATAAAATTTCTTATTAATGTTGAAAATATTTTTTTAAAAATAGTAATATTTTAATATAGTAAAACATGGTAACATTCAAAACTTTGAAACATTTACTCATTAATGAGACATTTACTCATTAAAGTTATGATGTTTATATTCACCGGGTCAAAACTGACCCGGGAACTCGAAAGGTGTATGCAGTCTTTTTAATGTGGTTGGAGGAATATTAAGCTTTTTTTTTTAAAACCACATTTTCAAATAATATAATATTAATGAAATAAAAGGCTACTTAAGTGTACTTAAAAAGAGAAAACTTTGACTATGTATCTTAAAACACATAAGTGCACTTTTAAAAGTGTTTAATAAGTTACATTTTAAATAATTGGTTCAATAATATTTGGTCATGCTACAAAATAAGAAGTACACTTATTTCGATGTGTTGGTTAACATACTAAAGTTTGAAGTACTGATAAATCAGTTTGCTCATGAGAACCTGATTAGTCGATTGTATAATTCATACATAACAAACAAATTTCCCAGAATGCCCTGGGCCTCAACATCCTTCGGAGTGACAGGTCTGTGTGTTGTGTACTCCTCTTTTATTACTCTGTTTATTCTTGTTTTAATACAACGGTTCAGTGTGTGTGCGCACATATCTCTGTTCATTGTTTCCAGCTTGTGTGTGTGTAGCGTAACATGCTGCTGAAGCTTATCTTATCTGGCCGGTCTGTGCAGCAGTCATTTCAGGACAGGGTGATCTTTTCACTCTCTATAGCCCAAAAACTGCTGCCTGTGTCAAATTCATGTCTAGGAGTGTTATTATATTAATATCAATCACAGATCTGACTGCTGACGTATTTACTGTAACATTCTTTTTTTCCCTCTCCCTCAATTCAAAGGCTGTGTTATCAGCGAAGCAGTATTTCACTGAAGTGATGTCAAAGCATTCTTTATCATGACACATATGTTATCGATATGACACGAAAGAAAACTACAGCACTCTGTCTTTATGTCTGGCTGTGTTTTTCTCATCCCATGTGTTGTGTGCTGTGCATCCTATTATGGAAATTTCTCTCAAACTGTTCTGGCATCGCTTCAAGGCTCTAAATTCTCATTTCATTTGGAAGCGTCAAACTCATTTTAGGTCACAGGCCAGATTTTATTTCTTAAACCTTAGTGAACCAATGGAGAACACTTGCACAAATGCATTCTCTAACAGAGCTAATGACGTCCTGTGTCAACTGTTGTTTTAGTATATTGTATAAAACACTGTATATGATAAAACAAAAGGGAAGCACAATGCATCATTTCTCTCATATGCCTTTAGATTGCTATATATGGAATTGATAATTATAAATAGTCTTTTGCCTGTTCAGTTTTCCATATGTGCCTGTCAGATTTTTTTTAACTCAATTGAATTTTGAACTTTCAGTTTTCAAAAAAAGCATTCTGTCTTTGTTATTAGTAAAAAAAAAAAAATGGTAGAAATAGCACATTTACTAGTTAGTAGTCATAGTTTCTGCAGATGATTTGCTTTCAACTGAAGATTTTTCTGTACAAATATTATTATCATTTTCTAAACACTGAAAATGCATAATCATAACTGGCTATTAAGTTTTATTTTTAGGATCGGTAAGATTTTGTTGTTGTTGTTTTAAGAATTATCTTATTCTCGCCAAGGCTGCATTTATTTGATGAAAATTGTGAATTTACAATTTGCACTGTTTTTTTATTTATAAATTTTTTGGATTTTCAGCATTATTACTCCAGTCTTCAGTGTCACATGATGTTTCAGAAATCATTCTACTATTAGAATGATTAGAATTAGAAGGGTCTGATTTGCTGCTTAAGAAATATTTCTGGTTATTATATATTATTTTGTAGTATTATTATACAGTACATTATGTTGAAAATAGTTGTGCTGCTTAATATTTTGCGGATACGCTAATACATATTTTCATGATCCATTCATGAATATAAATGAATGTAATTTAAAAGAAACAAATTTAAAAGAACAACACTTATTTGAAATAGTACTAACATAAATGTCTTTAATGTATTTTCACTTTTAAACAAATTTAATGCATTCTTGCGGAATAAAAGTATTGATTTATTTTAAAAACAAATCGAATGCATTCTTGCTGAACAAAAGTATTAATTTTTTTTTTTAAATCCTACTGACCACAAACTTTTAAACAGTTGCAAAACAAATGCAAAGCCCCTTCCCAATCTATCCTGACCATTGAGTAAGCTGTAAAAACAGGTCATTTGGAACATGACGAAGTTATGAAGTGTTAGCACAGGACCGACCATTTTGATTATCATTATAATTGAACATGAGGTAAAATAACAATAATGAAAAGAGATTTATTATTGTTGTTAATGAGTCTCTTTCATCATAATGTGCCATCTTGACCTTCAACCGCACATCCCACAGGTGTGACACAACTAGCATGTTCTCTCTGGAGTTTTCACACTCTTAGACATTATGAAACAAATTCCCTTTAGTATGCAGCGCTATAAGGACAGCAGTATTACTGTAGTGACAGAGGGCAGGAGGAGAGGCTAGCGTTGGTTCTCTAGTAGCTCCTCACACAGTCCTCCCTTTCATTAAAGCAGACCTCCTCAAAGAAAATAAGTCCTTCATAGCTCGCCAAACCACCCAACGAGAGCGATGTTTAGCCATGTTTGTTATATACCCTTATAGAACACAGCGGGCTGCTGTAGGATGTCGTGAAGGCCACATGTTAGTGTGTGTGTGTGTAAGTGTGTCTTTGTGTTGTCTTGGCTTTCTTTCACATACTCACAAGCATGTTATATGAAAAGAGCAATTTTCACCTGAACCCACATACACACACTCAGCCAAACCCACGTTTTTTCCCTTGATCTACTAAATTTAATTTTCCACCTATTGCCGTCCCTTAAAACTGCACACAGCCACATAGACACATACACACACACACAACACATCCTGTAATGAGGCTGGCCCCTGCTAATGAGTGGCGACCCTAACGAGTGTGTGAACAGATCACAGCGGCCTGTCCAGCACTGATTTGAGCAGAGCTAATGAGAATAATGAGAGAGAGAGAATGAAGATTTACAAGCTGATAGAGTGAACAGGATGAGGAAAACGTAGGAGCAAAATTTGGTTTCATAAAGAGAGGAGAGAAAGAGAGAAACCTTGACCCTGTAGTGTCTTTTCTGTCTTTTATAATGTAAAAGACATATTCAAAATGATAGATAGATAGATAGATAGACAGACAGACAGACAGACAAATAGAGTGATACAATACGATACAATAGACAGACAGACAGATACAATACGATACAATAGACAGACAGCCAGACAGACAGATACGCTATGATAGATATATAGATAGACAGACAGAGCAATACAATACGATACAATAGACAGACAGACAGATACGATATGATACAATATACAGACAGACAGACAGATACACTATGATAGATATATAGACAGACAGACAGATGATAGAGCGATACAATACTATACAATAGACAGACAGACAGACAAATACGCTATGATAGATATATAGATAGACAGACAGACAGACAGATACGCTATGATAGATATATAGATAGACAGACAGACAGACAGATACGCTATGATAGATATATAGATAGACAGACAGAGCAATACAATACGATACAATAGACAGACAGACAGATACGATACGACACAATATACAGACAGACAGACAGATACACTATGATAAATATATAGATAGACAGATATGATATGATAGATATATAGATAGACAGACAGATAGAGCGATACAATATGATACAATAGACAGACAGATAGATACGATACGATAGACAGACAGACAGATATGATAGGATACAATAGACAGACAGACAGATACACTATGATAAATATATAGATAGACAGATAGACAGATATGATATGATAGATATGTAGATAGACAGACAGACAGATAGAGCGATACAATATGATACAATAGACAGACAGACAGATACGATACGATAGACAGACAGACAGATACGATATGATACAATATACAGACAGACAGACAGATAAACTATGATAGATATATAGACAGACAGACAGATGATAGAGCGATACAATACTATACAATAGACAGACAGACAGATACGATACGACACAATATACAGACAGACAGACAGATACACTATGATAAATATATAGATAGACAGATATGATATGATAGATATATAGATAGACAGACAGATAGAGCGATACAATATGATACAATAGACAGACAGATAGATACGATACGATAGACAGACAGACAGATATGATAGGATACAATAGACAGACAGACAGATACACTATGATAAATATATAGATAGACAGATAGACAGATATGATATGATAGATATATAGATAGACAGACAGACAGATAGAGCGATACAATATGATACAATAGACAGACAGACAGATACGATACGATAGACAGACAGACAGATACGATAGGATACAATAGACAGACAGACAGACAGATATGCTATGATAGATATATAGATAGACAGACAGACAGATACAATATGATACGATAGACAGACAGACAGATACAATACGATGCGTTATGATACAATAGACAGACAGGTATAATTTGATTAGATGCAATAAGATACGATACAATAAGCAGACAGACAGATACGATACAATAGACAGACAGACAGATACAATACGATACAATAGACAGACAGACAGACAAATACGCTATGATAGATATATAGATAGACAGACAGACAGATATGCTATGATTGATAGATGGATGGATGGATGGATGGATGGATGGATGGATGGATTGATGAATGATAGATGGATGGACAGACAGACATAATACAAAACGATAACATAAACAGACAGAAAGACGGATATGATACAGTAGCTAGATACGATACGATACAATAGACAGATACAATACGATGTAATATGATACAATAGACAGACATACAGACGTGATACAATACAATATGATAGACATGACAAAAAGACAGATACGATAAAATAAGATGCAGTAGATAATCGGACAGACAGATAGATAGACAGGCATATACAGTACGTTACAATATGATAGATAGATTTACATTTAGTCATTTTGCAGACACTTTTATCCAAAGCGACTTTTTATCCAAGGCAATCAGACAGACGAAATGCTCGTAACACCAAGTCTCAGGCATTTGTTCAAATAAGTACAAGCTCGCAAGGGAAGAATAAATAAAAGAAAGATAAAGTGTTTTTTTTTTTTTTTGAGTTTAGGATGAAGTCAAGTAGTGTCGAAAGAGATGAGTTTTCAGTTGTTGCTTGAAGATTGACAGGGATCCCGCACTCCGGATAGGGGTGGGAAGATCATTCCACCAGCCGGGAATGGTGAACGAGAATGTTCTGAAGAGTGATTTTGAACCTCTCTGTGATGGTACCACAAGGCGTCGCTCACTAGCGGATCTCAGACTCCTGGAGGGGATGTAGATTCGTAATAGTGAGTGGAAGTACGTGGGTGCTGAGCCTGTGATTGTTCTATATGCAAGCAGCCAGTGCAAGGAGATAAAGAGAGATGTAACATGGGCTCTTATGGGCTCGTTGAAGACCAGTCATGACGCTGCATTCTGAATCATTTGTAGAGGTTTGATTGTGCTTGACAGAAGTCCAGCCAGAAGAGCATTGCAGTAGTCCAGCCTAGAAATGACAAGGGCCTGGACAAGAAGTTGTGCAGCATACTGTGTCAGAAAGGGCCTGATCTTTCTGATGTTATGTAGTACAAACCTGCAAGATGGAGCAGTCTTAGCAGTGTGGTCTTTGAAGGTCAGCTGGTCATCAAAGATTACACCAAGATTTCTGACCGAAGTTGATGGGGTAATTGTTGATGAACTGGATCGTGAAGTCATGCTGTAGAGTTGGAGTGGCAGGGAAGACAAGAAGCTCAGTCTTTGCCAGGTTGAGCTGTAGGTGATGTTCTTTCATCCGTGCTGAGATGTCTGCCAGGCAGCCTGAGATCCACGCAGCTACCGTTGGATCATCTGGTTGAATAGAGCTGTGTGTCATCAGCAATGGTAGGCAAATCCATGTGCCTTTATGATGGGACCCAGTGATGTAGTGTATGTAGAGAAGAGGAGGGGTCCAAGAACTGATCCCTGTGGAACCCCAGTGACCAGTTGATGTGCTTCGGTTACCTCCCCAGGCCACCCTGAAAGTCCTACCAGTGAGATAGGATTTAAACCAGCGAAGTGGAATCCCTGTGATGCCCAGTGATGAGAGGGTGGAGAGGAGGATCTGATGATTGACAGTGTGAAAAGCGGCAGACAGATCCAGCAGAATGAGGACTGATGATTTTGAGTTGGCTTTTGCCTTTCGCAGGGCTTCAGTCACTGGTAGATAGATAGATAGATAGATAGATAGATAGATAGATAGATAGATAGACAGACAGACAGACAGACAGACAGACTGACAATACAATACAATATGATGTGATACAAAACAATACAATATGATAGATTTTCAGACAGACAGGTGAATTGATAGATAGATATAACAGATAGACAGACAGGAAAACCTACACAGTTATTAGATGAATAGGATTATTTGAAAATATCTACTTTTGTGTTTTTGCAACATGACGGTGAAAATATGATGTGTTATTCCTTTAAAAATGCTGTCTATGGAAAGCCACCTTAATGAGAACAGATTTCTTGCAAGCACAACCTGCTATACAAAATTAAGAAACTATGCTTGTTTATTGAGAGCGTCCCAACCCTCTCCTTCTAATTTAATGTGGGTTCATTATGCTGTGTTTGGAATTAAGATTAACATTGTTTCCAATGTAGGTAAGGAAATGACCTTATCCAGAGTGGCAGTGTGGTATGTGTATGTGTGCTGGTCACTGCTAAACTCACGGCCTTCTCATCAAATCTGAAGGGTAGTGGCAGTGGCAGTGAATTTAACCATCTTTCCCTAATAAACAAAGCTAGAGAAAGACAGATGTGGATTCAATCAGCTTCTTATGTGATTAAAAATCCAACAATCCTGCATTGATTAACTCGAGAATAACACTTTAAACAAGAAATAAATAAAACAGATCTCAGTGAGACAAAAAATAAATCTTAAGCACACACAGTATGGTTATTTCAGTTGGTGATGTATTTTAAAGTCAAACATTGATCACAACCAATTTTACTGCTATAATCTGAACTACCCTTGGCCTTGTGAAAAAAAGTGTGCTTAATTGTACACTTGTAGAGTTCTTTTAAAAAGGCCACTTAAGTTTTCTTAAAGAATACTCTTTTTATGTCTGTTTCCTAAATGGGCCATGAAATGCAGTTCCATATTTTTATATTTTGTTAATTGATTAAAGTTTTTTTGCATCAAAAAAGGTAAATTATTAATTATCACTCTCTGTGAAACAATTTCTTCTGCACTGCTTTCAACAAGTGGGTAACTAACTTGCAAAAGTATTGATTGTTTTGATTGTTTCATGAACTCTCCCCTCATCTTCCACTGGTCAGCCAAACAGAAAGCCCCGCCCCCAAACTCACCCCATTGATTGAGCTGATGCTGTGTCAGACTGTTCAGGATGCTCAAACAAGCAGAAAAATGTTTTGAAAGTGCCACAGTTTTTACCCTTTTCAGAGAAATCTTGTCTCTGTATATCAAACTGAAAAAAAAGAATGTTTCTTAAAACTGAAAAAAGTGCACACTTCAACTGTAATATTATAATACAAGTTTGTCAGAAGTTTGACTAGACTCGACTAGATTACCTCGGCCTCACTGTTTACACAAATACTCCTCAAAACTCCTCCACAGCCCAACAACAGTCCCAAGTTCTTCTTCCAGAGTTCATTTTGAGTTCTTATTGAGATGTTGAGCCAATGAACACGCCTAACAGCAGGGACTGAATATTCAGTTGCTGGAGTTGTCTCGGGCTTCATATCCAGTAGCGACGTGGTGAAGAAAGTGTTAATAGAACGGGACAGAGCAGGACCAGAGGAGTGTGTGAGGAAGAAGAAGGGGGGCAGACCGCTGGAGTTGATAGACTCCAGATGTGACTATTAGATAAACTCAAGGCAAGGGGTATGTTTGTGAGTGTGTGTATGTGTGCTAGTGTGGGTGTGTTTATGTTGCTAGCGGGACCCGATAGCGTCTGGGCTTTTCACAAAATGCAAAAGCAGGATGGAGTGACAGAGCGTACATTCACACTGAGAAATCGCTGAAAGAGCAGATGAGGGTAGTTTTGAGAGGAAATTTTTACTCCGTCTGTGAAATGCACAGCTGAACTGAATTTACAACCTTCTGTATTTGTTCTCTGTGTTTACTTCTTTCACGTCCACAAGAAATCTTTTTCATTTTGCTCTCCTAAAGTCCAGACTGACTGGATCTCAAAGTCCACCCACATGCAGCAGTGTTCACACATAGCCTGTCATTGTCCTGTGTTCATTCACTCATATTGTGCTCTGTGCTGTCCGACAGCTGTTTCTTTGTACTCTTGCTGGCAGAGTGACAGAGCTTCAGTGCTCTACTCTCAAAGTACTGTGTGCTGGCCCAACATGCAGGACTTTTGATTGATAATTGCTTTTTTTCCAACATATTAATAGTTGGACTTATGCAAATTGCTGCAGAATTTCTGTAATTGTGTTCAAGAGTTAGATTGCATAAGTAAAAATCCAGATCATTTTCTCCATCGATGAACTGAGTGAAAACTTTTGAACAGGATGAAGATGATACATTTTTCGTATTTTGTTTAAGCCTTTTTTCAGGTAGTACTGCCCTTCAGAAGCAACAGAAGATACTTATGTATTTCCCAGAAGACAAAATAAGTTCGATTTACTCTTGTCTTTAAATTCAGAAAGTTTTCAGCGCCAGCTCTTAATGCATCTCGTTTCCTTCTGGAGCATCAGTGAACGTTTGAACCTTTTGTGTAACTTGCGAATGAGTCCCTCAGTTGTCATCATTGTGAAAAGATGGCTCTCAAAATCATACAGTCCCTCCTGGTTAAGGATCTGGAGGACTTTCCTAAAGAAAGTGAGCAATTTAACTGTTCAGGACAAACAAGGGACTCATGAACAACCATTACAAAAACACAAAACAGTCGTGGATCATCTTACACAGTATTAAGAGTTAAGCATATTTAACATTTTGAACAGGTCTGCAAAAAAGTGGCATTAGTTTTCATCTACATTTGGGAGCAGACTTCCTTCCAAATTCCAACTGAAGCAACATCCCAAAAGCAAATGGTAATTTTTTAATACATGTACTTAATTTATTTCTGGAAGTACACATGCTCCAAGCACAAGGCTGAGCAATTTTCCACAATTCCAGTCCCAACGTTTATCTTGGCCTTTCCTTTGTTCAATGGCAGAACCTTCCTTCTGCCATCGAACAAATATATAATCAACATTAACCACAGAAATGCAACTCTTCAAAACTGCACTTCTTCTTCATGAGTTGACTGAAAAAAATTATAAAGGAAATGGTCTAGACTTCACATTGCATGTGTATTTAATTCAAGCTCTTGAAATATGTTAGATATTTCAGTCTAAACGGGCCCGTCCTGAAGTAGAATACATATTGGTTCCATTTATCTGATTATTAAAATGATGACATTGACATTTTACACATATATGCTAAGCTTATGTTCCTTAAGTGTGCATTGGGTTTCAAAAGGATGATCATTTGCAATAATTTTAGTACAAATAAAAGTTGAAATGATGCCTTTGACTCAGGATAGACTGGATAGAGGAAAACTATTCCAATAATCTGAGGGAGGAGAGGAAAAGCAGGAAATGAGTTGGAAAAATAAGAAGCAGGCAGATCCAGATTTCCTGTTTTGGTAGGAGTGGGTCAATGTAAATTTCAAGGCAGCGTTATAAGGACCCCATTGTTTAACATGTCCGATGTGTGTGTTAGTGGCCATTACACGGGGTCACGTCTGCTCCCCCCACTCAGGACTCCAGCACTATGGGAAAAACAGTGTTTAAAAAAATATAGAGAGAAAGGAAACAGTAAAAATAAATGAGAAACGACCTCTGTGCAGAGACAGGAAATGACATGCGGCACCAAAATGGCTTCCGCAATTTGCACCTAAATCTACGAAGCAACACACCTCACCATATTCCTTCCTGTATTAAGGAATTGCTACATTGCCTGGCAACAGGGCTACATAAACAGTAATGAACTATTTAACTTGATATTAGAAAGAAGTCATCCGCTTGCACCTGTCCAAAAAAAATGTGAAGAAGACTTATAATTAGTATTTATTATTGTTGTTGTTTTGGTGGATTAATGTGAAGAATGTTTATTTATTTATTATTTAAGTCAGAGTATCATTCTAGCAATTTGCCTTAAGCCATGTGTTATGTTGCCGTTTCTTTTTAAAATGACAGTTTACAGTTACTTGCCAAATGCAGTTTTCAATTAAACTAAATCTCATTTGCCGAAATTCTAAATAGAGCGCATAGAGTTTAGAATCTGGATCCAGAAGTAATTAACAATTGATTTATAAACATTTAAAGACAGATCAACCTTGAGCTCATGAGGTTGTTAAGTGAAGCCACAAATTAGTTTTCAACTTCAAAAAATCTGCAAAATAGTCAAAATCATATCATAGAAGTCACCATTACCATGTGAATTAAAACAGCTGCTTATACTTTTGTACAATTTGTTTTTGCATATTTTGAGATAAACTTGCAGTGCTTAATGGAATGAGCAGTTCATTCCATGTTAGGAATGCTAACTTATTATTACTCATTATTAACTCATTATTATAACTCAACACATCACAGCTGGTAGGACAGTGTCCCATATAAACCCCAAATCTCCATCAAGAGTTAAAATACTATAAAATGCTGTTTCAGGTCAGTGACTGAAGTGTGTTATAGCTTTCCCGTCCAGACATCTGCATGTTTGAATACCTATCATCATGTTCTTACATAAGGTCTTACTAAGAAAATCATAAACCATGTGCTGGGGAAATTATTCAGCAGACTTTGGCTTGGATTTTAAGTGATTTAAAGACACGGATCAAAAATCGTTCTTTCTAAATCCTTTTGTGAAGTTCACGAAGGTTTGTGGATTCCAACTGTGTGTAACTGCTCCAGAGTTTTAAAGACCCTGTGAAAGCACTTAATGAGTGCAGTTTTCTGTCTTGTGTGGACGCATTTCCTGCTGAAACTGGAAGTTGGGCCTGGATGTATTCAATAGCTTTCGCCTTGTTTATACAAAGCCAATAGCATTTAGTTTACATCAAAGACATGAACATGTGGTGAAACAAGTACATAAGAATATACTTAAGTGTGAGTATACTTGAATTGCATTTGAATTGCACTTAATTGGATGTTATTTACAATCAAAAGAAATTATATTGTAATTTAAAATGTGTAATTAAACGCATTCAGCTAAACTTCAGGGTATTTTTGACCCACTTAATTTTAATCAACACATCAAAATAACTGGACTTATTTAAAACATGACAAAAGATTATTAAAACAAGGATTTATCATTACCTGCAAGTTCAGGTTTTTTTATTTTAAAATTTGAAGTACACTACAAGTGCACATTTACTGCAATTAAGTATGCTCCTTTTTTACAATTAACAATAAAACGTATAGTCAAGTTCTTTAGTATGGTAGTCAAAACATCCAGCTAGTGTACAGTATGTCTGAGTCAGCAATATTTTTATCTAAAAAAAAAAAAGACAGTAAATTTTAAGCATATAAATGTGCTAAAAGATCATTTTGTAAGCTTTAGGAATATACTGCCATACTGACAAACCGATTAAGAGCCATAAAACTCCAGATTTCATGAGTCTTTAATCACTCCAGCCGTGCTGACATTGTGGATCTGCAGTGTGTGTGTGTGTGTGTGTGTGTGTGTGTGAGTGCTCCAGACTTTAGGAAGAGAACTCTCCCCGTTCCACATTCCCCATCTGAGCGATAAGAGAGTGTCTGTGAGCCGTTGTGTTGATCTTCACACACAGAGAGCACACTTTGCTTTGACCTTTACTCTAGCGGTGTGTGTGTGAGGAAACAGTGGGTAGAGTCTCTCTTTTCATCACAGTGCTAATGAGGGTTAGGACACGCTAGCCAGGAAACAGCTATTGTTCCCCATCCAAGAGCACGGCTACTGGCACACACACACATTTGTGAGGAGGTTCATTCAACAATTCACATTCATAGACTGAAATACTCTACAACATGTCCTATTTACCCTGCTGTCGCACTCTTTTGTAGTCACAGGAATTCAAACACGTGTATTTAATAGCGCATAACTTTCTCCTGCGGTCACTTTCTCACCTTCTTCCCCTCCGCTCTGATAGCTATTAATGTGTCAGTCATGCAGCACTCAGTAGGCCATACAGATGTGACAGGCCAGCGCTTTACTGCATTCTGTCAAGCCGGTGTTAATGTCTTGGTTCCCTGCAAATATATACATATATATATCATCTTTATATTCAGCACATGATATCATGCTGCGGCTTTGTTTGCTGTAGTTTCAGCACTGATAGAGCTTCATGCATGAAGGAGATTAGGAAAGAGAGGATGATTGATTGGTGGATTGCTTGTTTTGGTTCAGTATTAGCCACATAATCAATTCAGTACATTTAGTAAAAAGGCTACAACCTAAATTATAATATTACATATGTGACCCTGGATCACAAAACCAGTCATAAGGGTAAATTTTTCAAAATTGAGATTTATACATCATCTGAAAGCTTTCCATTGATGTATGGTTTGTTATGATAGGCCAATATTTGGCCGAGATAAAACTATTTGAATAACTGGAATCTGAGGGTGCAAAAAAATTGAAATATTGAGAAAATCACCTTTAAAGTTGTCCAAATGAAGTTCTTAGCAATGCATATTACTAATCAAATATTAAGTTTTGATACATTTACAGTAGGAAATGTACTAAATATTTTCATGGAACATGATATTTACTTAATATCCTAATGATTTTTGGCATAAAAGAAAAATCAATAATTTTGACCCATACAGTGTATTTTTGGCTATTGCTACAAATATTCCCCAGCGACTTAAGACTGGTTTTGTGGTTCAGGGTCACATATACATTTGAAAATATATGCATATAATGTATATAAAATCTTACATATAATTATATTGTTACGTTTGCATGCTATATAAAGTGTGACATTAGAATGCAAAATACTTTAAAGTGAAATCTATTGTTAATTCTAATATATATCTTATAATTAATATTAAGATATATACAGGTATTATTTGTAATAATATAATATTAATGGAAATATTCATTTTTAATAATATTGAAATAATTATGTAATTTCTATTTAACAGTAGCTTACTATATAAAGCATACAACACACTTTATAATGGATATAAAATTATATTTAATTGATATAAAATGTAATTATTCAAATGAATATATGTATTTACACACAGAAATACTAAATAAATGAATAAATATTAATGTTTGAAATACATTTTTATTTAAATGTTAGCATACTGTATAAAGCACACTATACTTTATAATAAATATAAAATGCCATTTATTTTATGTAAAATTATTGAATCTAATGCACAGTCTAAACCTAATGTAATGTAATCAAAATGAATGAATAAATCTCAGAACAGTGATGGGGAACTGCAGCGAATAAGTATCTTATATGTTTTGATTTAAAGTTTGCATGAAATGAAAATGGATCTTATTAACTTTCTAAATGCACAGTTTTTAATGTAACGTGTAAAGTTGGTGTACTCTCTAATGCTCTTGTTTTGAGGATGCTGAAACAATGTTGAGCGATTATGAAACTTGAGTTGACCCTTATCCTCAAAATTCCCTCATGGCCAATAGAAAAAGAAAAAAAAAACATGCAAGAGTTTCAGGGGTTCATTTGTCAGTATTAAGTGTGTGAATCCATATTTTGATGGGTGAATATGCTGATAAGTGCTTAAACACATGGACAAAAGCAAACACAGAGATCCGGGCCAGCACAGAGGCGGCATGAAACACTACCTTCAAAGCTTGTACTGGAAATGAATATCTACGGTTTGACTTTTGAAGGTGTAACTTCACTGTGGGAAGAATCACTTTAAAAGCTTCCACTGTTTAAAGAGAGCATCTCCACTTTCTCCTGTGATGTGTGTCTGTTTTCTCTGCTTGGGGGATCTGCCTCCTGATCTGAGGTCCAGGTGTGGTTTGAGGTATGGTTTAAAAAATGCAGGAAATGTCTTTCTTTCTCAAACAGAGACGGGACAGAGTAAACTATGTTGAAGGCAGGGAAAGGGTCTTGTGGTCAGCGGCGTATAAAATGTGTTTCATATTTTATTTAATGTTATTTTATGCTGATATGAACTGGTTGTTTTTGGACTCCAGCAATGATCAGCATACACCTAGATGAGTCCCAGAGACAGATCCCCAGTGAGGACCCCTCCACCTAGACGGCCATCGGGAAAAGACCACTGGAACCAGTTGGGCCCTTCGAATCTAGTTTGCTGCAGTTGGAACAAACTGCTGGTTCGTTTGGCCAGAGGAGAACTGCCCCCCCGACTGAGCCTGGTTTCTCCCAAGGTTTTTTTCTCCATTCTGTCACCGATGGAGTTTTGGTTCCTTGCCGCTGTCGCCTCTGGCTTGCTTAGTTGGGGACACTTCATTTCCAGCGATATCGTGGACCTGATTGCACAGACACTATTTAAACTGAACTGAGCTGGACGATGACATCACTGAATTCAATAATGAAATGCCTTTAACTGAAAATTGAGTGTTTAATCTTGTCATTTTACATTATTGACACTATTTTCCTATGTTGATATTGTGCAGTTGCTTTGACACAATTTGTATTGTTAAAAGCGCTATATAAATAAAGGTGACTTGACTTGACAAACATGTGACTTCCTTTTCTTTCAAAGCACATGTACATATGTGTTCATCTATATTAAGTACAGTAAACGAAGGCAAAATTAGCATTTATTGCTATGTAGAAACAAAGGGTTGCTTTTTAAACTAACAGAGAAAAGTGTAATCCATGGGAAATCTACTCAAATATAAGAGTTAGAGTACATGTAAGTCGATCTGTTCAAAGGTCTCCGTGTTTGTCTGTTTCTCAGGGATCTCAGGAATAACTTGATCAGCACCATCATGCCTGGAGCCTTTCTGGGTCTCACAGCTCTTCGAAAACTGTAAGTAGACCTTAAAATTATAATCGGTTATTATAACAGGACGCCAGTTACACACTTTACCAATAATGCGGCAGTAATTGCATTAACTTTCACTTACAAAACTGTTTAACTGTTAGGGGCCGTTCACACAGAATGTGTTTTTCCATTCCAATGCACTACTTTTCCATTGTTTTTCAATGTAAACACATGCTAAACGGACATGTATGACTGTTGTGTTCGTATCTTTTGCAGCGTCTCGCACATGAGCCCTACGACTTTTTAAGAGTGTTAAGTAAAAAAAAAATTCCGCTCATCAATGTCAGTTCCAGAATCGTGAACCAATCAGAAAACCCTGAAGGCAGGGCAAGCGTTGTGAATTTTTGTTTACAGTAGAATTTTGGCATTGGAATTGTCATTGATAGGAAATGTTTTTTGAGCAGCAAATCAGCATATTAGAATGATTTCTGAGGGATCATGTGACACTGAAGACTGGAGTAATGATACTGAAAATTCAGCTTTGCATCACAGGAATAAATCACATAATTAAATATATTATAATAGAAAACAGTTATTTTACATTTTAATAATATTTTGCAGTATTACAGTTTTTACTGTTTTTTTCATCCAATAAATGGTGAGCATAACATATATTTATAGCCTGTGGTGAATAGCTGGTGTATGTTACCTTGACTGTAATTGAACTAATATAAGTAGTTTGAAAAGCTACAGTTTCAAAGTTTGAATCAATGATCACTGCATAATGATGAAGTATTTTCTGAAGTTCTGAAGCCCAGATCCCTATGCTTGCTAGAACTGGAACACAGAATAACAATGCATCTGATTTATTGTAATCTGTGCAGTGACCTATCCAGTAACCGAATTGGCTGCCTTACCTCAGAAGTGTTCCAGGGACTTACCAACCTCACAAAATTGTAAGTCATTATTTCTGAAACAAATATTTATTGGAATACAAAAACACAGAAGATGCTCTTGAAAGTGTTGCTGTGCTGTACAGAATAACATATGTTTGATAATGATACACACAATATCTGTTGCAAATGATGCATTTTATAATGTTCTTGTCATATTTAAGGATTGCAAAATGTTTCATTTGTGTTCTCATATACTGTATTTCTTATCTTATAGAAATATCTCTGGAAACATCTTTTCCTCTCTGGATCCACATTTGTTTATGGAGTTGCACTCTCTAAAGCTGGTGTGAGTTAAAGTGAATGTTCTCATGGTGCACATGCTCATTTTTTGTATAGAAAGAGATATTCCTGGGATTTCTAGCATGCCAATTGTCAGTGATTTGTTTTGATAATTTTATAATGTACTGAACTAAGATTGTAGATATATGTCTATAATTCACAACTGAATTCCCATGGTTTAATGGCTATTAAATGAAGCCTATTCTTTATCAAGTATGACAGGATAATCCTGTAATGCAGCTTTGATAAATATTTCCGATCTCATCCTGTTCCCGTCACCATTAGGGTCATGATTAACTCTTTAACATGACATAAAGTAGACCTAAAAAGTGTTTCAACCCTGAAGTCACACTTAAAATGTGTAAATATCTTTGTATTAAATAAGTAAAATTCTTAATTCATTCCTTTCAGATTTAGGAAGAACTAAATGTGTTTAATTACACAAATAAATGGACAGCCTTCTTCTGAACAACAAGCTTTTCTAATTCTTACCTCCAATTGTGTGCTCATTAGGAACTTTCATTCTGAGTTCCTGTCATGTGACTGTGGTCTGCGCTGGGTCCCAGGCTTTTTCCACAGCAGTTCTGCTCGGCTTGGGGACGAAACACTGTGTGCGTATCCTAGAAGACTTCAAAACAAACCCCTGCGACTCCTGAGAGAGATTGACCTCACCTGTGGTAAGCAAAATCACTATTAATCTTATACAATATTATGTTCAATTATTTACATACAATATGCACATCTGAATGGAATTTACGGCAACATATTTACTTATAATATTATATATATATTAGTGTTGTCAAAATTAGCGCGTTAACGCAGGCAATTAAATTTTTTCAGTTTAACGCGTTAAAAATATTTAACGCAATTAACACAGGGGCGGGGCTAGTGTTGGCCACCCAATCACAACTGCTGCCTCTCTTTCTTTTTTCTTGATAAGAAGTGCATTATTTAGGATGCATTCACGGGCTATCAGAATTATCGTAAATACGAGCTTCCTAGTCGGAAATTGGACATGAACGGCCTTAGAGAGACCTTATATGACCAATTTCCGACTAGGAAACTTGTATTTACGATAATTCCGATAGCATATGAATGCAGCATTAGTCACAGAACGTCTTTATGACCACATCAAATGGGAGATGTTTCAGATGTGCGCTTCACTTTGCCTCAGCGCCAGGTGTGAGTCAAACGAGCGCGGAAACAGGCACGCTGCAGCCTGTATCATTTCATATCAAGCGTGTGAAAGAAACAACGTGCATGCATCAATGTCTTACCGATGTCGTGGTAAGTTAAGTCATGAAGTTACCAAAAAGGCGATTAAAGCTGTCTTAAAACTGTGCATGCATGTAATATGTTATATATGAATCACATTTAAGAACATTTTCAAAACTGTCCTGGAGCAGCCCAGCACTGTCTTCCACATCTAACACACCCGATTTAACTCGTCAGCTCATAAGTAGAGACTTTAAGACCTGAAGTGGGTCAGAAAAGGTAAAGAGATTTGAGAGAAAATATGATGCGTGTCAGATCTGCCTCATGTTCAGCAGCGGCAGCTCTTAAAGAAATAGCACCCAAAAATAACCTAATATTCCAACTGCTGTGATGTCTGTTCATCAAAGCACAAAAGAGGAAATCAATAACTTTTGTAGCTTTAAGGATTCATCTATATATAATTTAGAATTTAGTGTTTGATAACTTTATTCAATTTCTGTATATTTCCTACTTGCTGAAGGGCACAGGTAAATATGACATTTATTATAATGGGTTTATGTGAAGATTGTTTAAAGTTCATTATTAAAATTATTAAAAGCGTTTTATTGGACTTTTGACTCAACCCCTTATTATGATGTATCCCTTGTGGTAACTTCCCGAAACAAAAGTGTTCAATATTGAAATCTGCATAATTTATCAGTGACAACACCTTCTTAGTCTTTGATCAGTTTAGGTATTTTGGCTGAATTGCAGTGTTGCTCAATCCTTGTGTTTTAGCCAGCTAAGATCAAGTATTTTTGACTTTTGCCACAGGGGTCTGATTGTATTTCTCTGTGACTTTCTGTTAAACCTCATCTCATCTGTCTGGTAGACATACGCTGCATTTTTCCGAGTATTGGTCCTCAAACCGGGGCTCCTGTTACTGTTTTAATATCAGCTCATTTCGCCATCTCTTCCTCTGCTGCCCTTAAACATATTTATGTTGGCCAGAAGCACATAGCTGTGACCGACTAGGAAAGATCACTCTGTGGGTTTGCAGTTGTGAATACATATCCTCAGTCCTTGACAAGGGACTGATTCACCCAGGCTGTTTCACAAGCAAAGCTGATTTTGAATGATTACACGGCAACAAAACACACAAAGAGCTTTCTTACACTTCCTGCTACTTGTGTGCGACAAAGAATACGATTGAATTTGCTTCGGTTATTAACAGAGGAGGTGTCTAGCAGTGCAGTCTATTAGGACTAAATATGAAAACAGATGAAAACCAAGAAATAATTTCTGATCCATAGAAAACTGAAGGCCTAATCTCTTTAATGCCCACACCAAAAAAGGTCCAGAATCAGAACAGCGGGAGACTGTGTGAGAATCCACAAGCAATACTATCTATAGTCTGTATCTGCAGTTCACAGATGATTACGTGTGCATATGGTTACATTTTTATGCAAATATTTTAAATACTCATAGTGCTGTTCTGAAGTTTGGAGTTTAAAAAGTCTCACCAAGACTGCATTAATTTGATCTAAAATACAGTAAAAACAGTAATATTGTGAAATATTACGATAAAAAAACTTATTCCTGTGATGCAAAGCTGAGTTTTCAGCAGCCATTACTCCAGTCTTCAGTGTCACATGATCCTTCAGAAATCATGCGAAAAAAATGTGATACTCTTTAATAAATTTGAATGTTTAAAATAACAGCATCAATTTTAAATAGAAATCTTTTGTAACATGCTGCCACTTTTGATCAGTTCAATGCATCCTTCTTGAATAAAATAAACCTTTTGAACTGTAATGTATTGGGCTTGTTTTAAGGACAGAATCTTTGTTTTAGTAGTCAGTAAGATTTTGTTTCCCCTCTGTTAATCTATTGTTAATCTTTTCAATGATTTTGCTCCTCAGAGGGTCTGCTGGAGCTGCACACGCTGTCTCTTTTACCCTCGCTGCGGCAGGTTGTGTTTAAGGGGGACAGGCTGCCTTTCCATTGCACTGCTTCACTGGTGGACAAAGTCACTGCTCTTCACTGGCAACACAACGGACAGCCTGTCACCACTGACCCTACCAATGGAGTTCATCTGGAAGAGAGTGTACAACATGATTGCACCTTCATCACCAGGTAACACATACAGAGACTAACCATAATTTAGTTATATATTTATGTATACTGTACACTGCTGGTCTTGAATAATTATGATTGTTTTATAAAAAGATGTCTCTTTTTCACCAAGGCATTTAGCCTATTTGATAAAAAATATAGTAATGTTGCGAAATATTATTGCAATTTAAAATAACTGTTTTCTATTTGAATATATTTTAAAATGTAATTTATTCCTGTGATGCAAAGCTGAATTTTCAGCATCATTACTCCAGTCTTCAGTGTCACATGATCCTTCAGAAATCATTCTAATATCCTGATTTGATGCTCAAGAAACACTTCTTATTATCAATGCTGAAAACAGTTGTACTGCTTAATATTTTTGTGTGCAAAAAGTGTATGTGCAAGGGAAGAGAACAGGCCAATATTATAGGGAGGCAACAAGATGTGAAAAGAAGAGATGAGACTAAATGAAACAGGATGGACTGAGAGATTTAAAAAGGGTAAAATGGGGTAAAAATAAATACGAAAATAATGAACCAAAAAAAAAACAAGAAAAAACAGGTTAACATTATCGAGTCAGAAACATCACTCTTCTACAGTACGTTTTATTACCGGTATACCGTTCTGTTCATTTTTAGTGAGCTGATCCTGTCAAACGTCCACGTCGAGGCGAGTGGTGAGTGGGAGTGTGTGGTGTCCACGGGCCGTGGGAACGCCTCGCGCAGTGTGGAGATAGTGGTACTGGAGAACAGCGCCTCCTTCTGTCCGGAGCAGAGAGTGACTAACAACCGAGGGGAGTTCAGGTAAGCGACTTGTCCTACAGCTTTACCTGTGGCTTATCTAGAAAAGTCTGGCATTATGTTATCTGTTTAACCTCTTTGGCTTCAGGTGGCCTAGAACTCTGGCTGGCATCACCTCCTATCAGTACTGTCTGCAGCTGCGCTACCCCTCTTTAACTATAGGGGGTGGCATGGAGCAGAAGAAGGCTTCGCGTAACTGTGACCGCTCTGGACGCTGGGAGGAGGGAGACTACTCGCAGTGCCTCTATACTAATGATATCACAAGGGTCCTGCATAACTTCATACTGGTTAGTGACATTCTAGCTAGAGTCTTGTTTTTTTAAAACTGTTTTTTTTTTTCTTCAGGTGTGGTGCAGATTACTACTATGTAAGGCATTTAAAGTTCCCATTGTGAAAAAGAAGTAAACTTTAGAATTCTTATTAAAAGAGTACTTATTACTGAAATAATATACTTTACAAGAATGTACTTAAGTGTAATGTTAATGCTGCAATTAAATAAAAAATGAGTTTAATTTTATATTGAATACAGCTGGGTATAAAAGTGTTTACTAACCCACTTAAGTAGGACTGAAGTTAGATGCAATAAATAATTATTACTTATATTGTTTTTGATATATGGTTAAAGTGTACTGACGAATGTACTGGCAGGTATTTATGTAAACTAAAATGCTTAAAATACTTTAATGTCATTTCTATTTAAACTTAAAATTATTTCTAATTACACATTTAAAATAATGAAATTTCAATTTAGTACATTGATGATATATTGGTTTTAAATCAAATAACACACTACGTTTAAATATCAAGTAGTTTACATATCCTTTAGTATCAACACATCAAAATAAGTGTACTTTAAAGCACAACAAACAATTATTAAACCATAATGATTTAAAATGCATGTATGTTTTAAATTTGACATTATTACAAAATGAACTTTTTAAAAGTATGTTAAGAAACATACTGTAGTATACTTAAGTGGCCTTTATTTAATTAA
The DNA here is from genome assembly GCF_936440315.1 of Barbus barbus. Classification (NCBI taxonomy): domain Eukaryota; kingdom Metazoa; phylum Chordata; class Actinopteri; order Cypriniformes; family Cyprinidae; genus Barbus; species Barbus barbus. The sequence continues at coordinate 9,826,954 of NC_136756.1, forward strand.
TATTACAAGTGCAAATTCAATACTATCAAGCAACATTTTTATTTTTTTTCACAAGGGCCAGTTGGCAAGACAATTATACATCCTAGATGTTCCTCAGTGAAACAAGAAAAGAAAGATAAAAAACTTTTTTTAGTTTAATTTTTACTCAATATTTGACAATAAAAATAAGATTTGATTATGTTTTTGAAAGAAGCCTTTTATGCTCATTAAGGCTGCATTTATTAGATCAAAATACAATTTTTTTTTTTTTTTTTACAATTTAAAGAACTGTTTTCTATCTGAATGTATTTTAAAATGTAATTTATTCCTGTGATGCCCATCTGAATTTTCAACTTCATAACTCCAGTCTTCAGAGTCACATGATCCATCAGAAATCATTTTAATATGTTTTTATTAATTCCATTTTCATAGTTAATTCTCTGCTTCTCACTCAGATGCCCATCAACGCCTCCAACGCGATGACTCTGGCACACGAAGTGCGATCATACACTCTGGAGGCCGCTGGTTTCACAGATACGGTGGATGTTCTTTATGTGGCTCAGATGATGCACAAATTCATGGACTACGTGACAGAACTGCGTGAGGTTTGTAGAGCACTGTATTCAGCAGCGTATATATTGCAGTGCATTTGTTTCCTTACATAAACATGCACTCCTTCATTCCAGCTGTCCGAGGGGCTGGTGGAAATGGGCAGTAACCTGATGCAGGTAGATGATCAGATTCTGGCTCGAGCTCAGAGAGAGGAAAGAGCCTGCAGTTCAGTCGTTCACACACTGGAGACTCTCGCCTGGCCTCAGCTGCACTCTCATGCACAGGACTTGTCCAAAGTACGCCATTAGTCATGGCCGCTTCACATTATTGCATATATATATCATACTTTTATAGGATGCATTAAATTGATCGAAAATGTCAGTAATGGCATTTACATTGTTAAAAGATTTCTTCGAATAAATGCGGCTCTTCTGAACTTTCTAATTATCAAAGAATCCTAAAATAAGTACCATGGCTTCCACAAAAATATGAAGCAGCACAACTGTTTTCAACATTTATAATAATAAGGAATGATATCTTAGTACCAAATCAGCATATTTCCTCTCCTTCTTAGAGTTCTCGTAACATTGTGATGGAGGCTCACATGATTCGTCCTGCTCATTTTACTGGCATGAGCTGCACAGTCTATCAGAGACGAGAGGGGGCAGGAGGGAGTCAGGGGCATGATGGGATTGAATCGTCCCTTGAGCAGCAACTGCGATTTCGCTGCACCACAGGAACACACAACATCTCGCTGAATGCTTTTCATCTCAAGGTTTGTCATGTTTTGTGTGTGCAAGTGTACACTTGTGTATATATTTGCAGTAAGTCTGCTAAATTGGAACAACTAATTTTGTACTTTATGCACTTTAATTGTGAGGAAGTAGTGTTAAAGTCTAACTAAAGATATACTGAAGTACATTTAAAAGCGCTAAAGTGGAATTATTGCAAGTATACTTTAGGTACATTTTAAATATCTTGCATTAAAAGACCGATATTATGTAAAGATGATACAATCCTCATCAATAGTGACATTAAACACATTTTAGGCTTAATATTAAGAAATGAGCATTGTGCACAAGTAGTACTCCAAATAAAGGTTAATTATTATTTTTATATCAGTAAGTCGCCAGAATTATGTCAATAATTTTGAACTATACTTAGTAAATGTATTGAAATAAATGTGTTTTAAATATATGACTTTTTATATTATATACTATATATATATATATATATAAAACACCTGTTCAATTTCTCATTAATGCAATTATCTAATCAACCAATCACATGGCAGTTGCTTCAATGCATTTAGGGGTGTGGTCCTGGTCAAGACAATCTCCTGAACTCCAAACTGAATGTCAGAATGGGAAAGAAAGGTGATTTAAGCAATTTTGAGCGTGGCATGGTTGTTGGTGCCAGACGGGCCGGTCTGAGTATTTCACAATCTGCTCAGTTACTGGGATTTTCACGCACAACCATTTCTAGGGTTTACAAAGAATGGTGTGAAAAGGGAAAAACATCCAGTATGCGGCAGTCCTGTGGGCGAAAATGCCTTGTTGATGCTAGAGGTCAGAGGAGAATGGGCCGACTGATTCAAGCTGATAGAAGAGCAACTTTGACTGAAATAACCACTCGTTACAACCGAGGTATGCAGCAAAGCATTTGTGAAGCCACAACACGCACAACCTTGAGGCGGATGGGCTACAACAGCAGAAGACCCCACCGGGTACCACTCATCTCCACTACAAATAGGAAAAAGAGGCTACAATTTGCACGAGCTCACCAAAATTGGACGGTTGAAGACTGGAAAAATGTTGCCTGGTCTGATGAGTCTCGATTTCTGTTGAGATATTCAGATGGTAGAGTCAGAATTTGGCATAAACAGAATGAGAACATGGATCCATCATGCCTTGTTACCACTGTGCAGGCTGGTGGTGGTGGTGTAATGGTGTGGGGGATGTTTTCTTGGCACACTTTAGGCCCCTTAGTGCCAATTGGGCATCGTTTAAATGCCACGGCCTACCTGAGCATTGTTTCTGACCATGTCCATCCCTTTATTACCACCATGTACCCATCCTCTGATGGCTACTTCCAGCAGGATAATGCACCATGTCACAAAGCTCGAATCATTTCAAATTGGTTTCTTGAACATGACAATGAGTTCCTTGTACTAAAATGGCCCCCACAGTCACCAGATCTCAACCCAATAGAGCATCTTTGGGATGTGGTGGGACGGGAGCTTCGTGCCCAGGATGTACATCCCACAAATCTCCATCAACTGCAAGATGCTATCCTATCAATATGGGCCAACATTTCTAAAGAATGCTTTCAGCACCTTGTTGAATCAATGCCACGTAGATTTAAGGCAGTTCTGAAGGCGAAAGGGGGTCAAACACAGTATTAGTATGGTGTTCCTAATAATCCTTTAGGTGAGTGTATATGTATATATATATATATATATATATATATATAATATACTTTTTATATTACTAGGGCAGTTTAGGGCCTGAAATCATTACATTAATTTTGGATATTTACATAAATATATTGGATCCATTATAAGTACTTCTTTTAAAAATATGCTAAAGTGTGCTGCTTTTTCACAAATTGAAGATTTTTGTGTTACTAAGGGAAAACATGCGTTTTTGTGTTACCTAAAAGTCATGTATTGTCATAATCATGGGTGTCTATCATATTGCTACTACTGCTGTTTTATACATGTAAAAACAAGCCATTTAGCCGAGGTAAAATCACTGAAATGTACCGCTTTTGGTTGGCCCTTATTTTATCGTGTGTTTCTCTCTCTAGAATGCAGTGGCTCTTGCTTCAGTGTCTCTCCCTGCGTCTCTTTTTCCGCCGAACGCTCCTCCTGACTGTAAGCTGCAGTTTGTGGCATTCCGCAATGGAAGATTCTTCCCATTTACCAGCAATTTCACAGGACATTCGGACCTTGCACGCAGACGTGGTGTCAACACTCCAGTTATCTACGTTGGCCTTGGTGGGTTGCCTTCAGCTCGAACTTTCAAGGGATTGAAAACATTCATCAAATTTTTACAATGCTCTGAGTAGCCGCATGTATACTGATGTAGTGCAAGCATTTTGGGAGAAGACCAACACGATTCATCCTTGGACTCATAAAATATTCAAATCAGTACAGTAAATACATTCATTTTCAGAAATAACTTTTACCAGAGCACAGATGTAAACTTTCCTGCTTTCTCCCGCTTCTTCTTTTTCAGATGGTTGTAGCATGTGGAATCAGTCCGATCCCATTATTGTGTCACTACGACACACGTCACCTGGAAATGACCCTGTTGCTGCCCACTGGAGCTTGCAGGCGCTGGAGCATCATGGGAGTTGGAGTCTGGATGGCTGTCAATTGGCCCATAATGATGCGTCCACCTCCACACTGCGCTGCTCTGTGCTGAGCAATTACGCTGTACTTCAGGTAACACCTTTATAAAAATACAGATATGACCTGTGGGTATTGTAATTTTGAGGCCTCCTAAGATATATTTTTTCAGGCCAACATCTCCATATCCTTCATGGAGAATCCCAAAATGCATTGTGCTGAGCTCTGTGAAAAACTACATCTAAGATGTCCAACAATGCAAGAGTCAATTGTATAGTTCAAATTTTTATATTATATTTCTGTCAGACCTCAAAAATGTTAAATCAATCAAAAAATGGATGCTAACCCCAAACACCATTGGATTCAATCATGAGTCCAGTCTCACGAGTGATATGTTGGGTTGCTTATTATATCAAGTCAAGTATGAGGTTTTATGAACGTTATGATCTTGCCTTGATATGTAGGAAGTAAACATCAAGGCAGCTCAATAGGTTTTGGAACAGAGCCACTGATACAATGAAATGGAAAATATATCAGTGTTCTTTGCTATTATTATTTATCCATTCAGTTGCATAATTGCTAACCATGTGCAAAGTATCGTATGTCAGCTTGTTTAATACCCATTGTGGTTTGCTTTATCTAGCTAGTAAGATAACCTTCCCTGCCTACACTTAGTAGAGAGATACTGTATATTCAGTCCTTTACTTGAGGAGTATAGATCTCTTATTACAAACTGATCATTTATGCAACATTTCTTCATCATGACATGCGTCAAAGGATTGTAATGTTCAGGTAGGTCCTACACTGTTTTTGTTATTGAGGTAATTTGTAATAGATGGGCTATCTTGGCCACTGGCTGAAACTTCTTGGCTCTGAAGAACCCATAATTCACAGTACTGGCATCAGAGCAATTTCTCTAAATTTTTTATGAGAAAAATGGCTATATTTAAATAGCTATTTATGCATTTTTCCTCACAAAAATGTTATGTTTGGTTAAATGTTTCATTCCATTTGTTACTATCGGTATTAACAGTATTGGCCTAGAACAGTGGTTTCAAACTTCTCCATGAAGTACCCACAGCACTGCACATTTTGTATGTCTCCTTATATCTGACACACCCACTAATGAGCTGATGAGTTGAATCAGGTGTGATAGATGAGGAAGACATACAAAATGTGCAGGGCTGGGGGTTACTCCAGGGTAGGTTTGAGAACCACTGGCCTAGAAGATGGCATCTAAATAAATAAAAAAAAAAGTGGCATTTCTTACACCTATTATTTTTTTTAGGTGTCCTAAAGTTGAAGTGATATGTAAGAATTTTTAAAAGTTTCTTTCCATTTTCCCTGTCAATGTTTCAGGAGATGCCAGATTTCCCGGGTTCACCTTTGATTCCAGTGGAGGTGCTCCATCCAGTGATCTACACCTGTACTGCAGTGCTGCTCCTCTGTCTCTTCACCATCATCATCACCTATATACTGCATCACAGGTATTTGTCTCACTTTGTTCAAATGTGACAATTCTGAGACTGAAAACATACACTACGTGGCCAAATGCATGTCAATACACCCCAAAACTCAAAAACTAAAAGAAAACAGTCCTGCAAACTGTTGCTACAAGGTAATACAACTCTATGCTGTTGCATGTTTTGTTATTACTTTGAATAGCCAAACATGTTCAATTAGAAAAAAAAAGTGAAGTAACATACGGCCAAGTATGGTGACACATACTCGGAATTTGTGCTCTGCATTTAAACCATCCAAAGTGCACACACACAGCAGTGAACACACACACACACCGTGAACACACACCCAGAGCAGTGGGCAGCCATTTATGCTGCAGCGCCCGGGGAGCAGTTGGGGGTTCAGTGCCTTGCTCAAGGGCACCTCAGTCATGGTACTGAGGGTGGAGAAAGCGCTGTACATTCACTCCCCCCACCTACAATTCCTGTCGGACTTGAGACTCAAACTCGCAACTTTTGGATTACGAGTCAGACTCTCTAACCATTAGGCCATGACTTCCTCCAAGTGCACATCCATATGAAAATCACCGTTTTATTTATTTATTTTTTTCTCTCCATCAGCTCTATCGGAATCACAAGGAAGAGTTGGCACACCATCCTGAACACTAGTTTCCACATCGCAATGACGTCTGCAGTATTTGCTGGAGGCATCACTCTGACAGGCTACCCAGTTGTATGCCAAGCAGTAAGTCCCCATTTCTCTTACATGACCACTGTACACGAAACTGACCAAATTTTGTCATTATTTACTCTAATTTAATTGGTTTCAAACCTGTATAACCTGCTTTCTTTTGTTAAACACAAAAAATATATTTTGAAGAATGTAAGCATACAAACAGTTGCTGGTAGCCATTGACTTGCATAGAATGGGGGAAAAAAATACTATGGAAGTCAGTGGCTACCGTCAACTGTTTGGTTACTCAAATTTTTTTAATTATCTAATTTTTTTAACAGAAGAAAGCAAGTCATAAAGGTTTAAAAACAACTCGAGGGTGAATAAATGAATGAATTAAAGAATTTTAAACAGCATTTTCTTTTCATTTATTTATTTGAGGTGAACTATCCCTTTAAGTGCCCTTCCAAGCTTTTCAAGGTCATTTCACAAATAAATAAAGAGTGCAATAATGTAAAATTATAAGCGTTAATAAAGACAAAATCCATAAACTAACTTTTATTTAGCATTGTACTAAATACATTAGCTACAGATTAAAATATTATCTGATATTTTCTTTTCTATGCACTAATGTATTGTTACTCTACTTGTATTACTTGTTTTACTCATGTATTTATATGTTTGTGTCAGGTGGGGATTGTTCTTCACTACTCTTCTCTGTCCACTTTGTTGTGGATCGGAGTTAGTGCCAGAGTTATCTATAAAGAAGCCTTATTAAGGACTCCACAGCAACTAGAAGGAGAGTCTGCTGTACAGCCAACCCAGCGGCCCATGCTCAGGTCAGTGAAGTTATCATGGAGGCCTGGGAGCATTAGACGGTTAATAACCGGTTGTGTTCAGAAATGTATCTTTCACAACCACAGTCAAACTCTTAGATACATGTTTTTCTCTATAATTTGGCCGCAGTGCCCATAAAACGTATTTGTAATAGGCCTATCTGGACTGTATTTGTTTTACATAGAGACATGAGATATTTAAAGGAACAAGTTGGCCTTTTATTGCCATCCAAATGAGAAATGTTTTGATCAGGCATTGAGGAAGGTGGATATGATTCAGTGGGGGATGGGATCTTGAAACTGGTTTCGTAACACAACAGCATCCCTTGTCCTTGCATCTGAACATGTGTATTATAACAGATAGGTCATGCAAATATTTTTTACATTCAGAGTTCATTCTTAAGAAACAATATTGTTTGAAAGTATTCATTTTAATGTGATCGTTTGATGACGGCATTAAAGGTTTCTTCAAGCGTATTGGTTCCATAAGAACTCTTGCAGTATTCAGAGCGGCTGTCATATCTCAAATCGGTCCGAAACATTGACAGTTTTATGGGCAGATGTCATATTGAATTAGCACTTCCTGAATAGAAACTATTGATAGGCGTGTACAGGAGCAAAATGGGCTTTTGAGTGCAACTGAATGGACCACCATGATATAAAAACTATATAAAGACCTCCATTGTCCAGATAAAAGCTGATTGCCATCTGCTGTTATGGAGAGTCAGGCAGAGGAAAAAGAGAGCAAATGGGGGGAATGGAAAAAGATAAAAGTGGACAGAATAGTTGTAAATCAAAGGAGGGATAGGACTAGTTAAGTCTAACTTTCACATGTCCTCAGAGACATGCATGCAAATATATTCATTCCCTCTAGTCTGTGTTCTCTGTTTTTACCCTAGACCTCCGTGCTCTCCACATCCCCTGGGGAGGTCTGGCCAGATCCCACGCCTGCCTCCTGGGATAAATCCTGTTATGTTTCCCCTCTCTCCTACACTGTCTGGAGCCCAGACTTGGCTCTTCATTGACAGACAGTGACACAGAACTGCCTAATGTATAGACCACACAAATTTTTTTACGCCAAGCAAAGGGCAAAGGCCAAAGAGAACATCTGTAGGAAATATAACAGACAATAGCATTACGCAAATTAAAAGTTTTGAGCAATTTTTTTGTATATTTTCTATCCACCTTGACAACAGAACAGTAAAAGGATAGTCTATCCATTATTTCTATCTTTTTATTATGCTTAAAATGTTAACGTGGTTAGCACTTGACCACTAACAGTTTTCTTTTCTCTATCTGTTTCCCTCAATAGGTTTTATTTGATAGCTGGTGGGGTCCCACTCATCATATGTGGTATCACTGCAGCTGTAAACATCAATAACTATGGAGACAACATTCCTTAGTGAGTATTGAGTTTTAAAAAATTAGGAAAACTAGTTTGCTCTTGTCTAGGTTTAAATGTTTATATTATCAACAACCTACATAATGCTAACATTAAAACACTGATTCTTGATATAGAAGTCAAAGAACATTCCACAGGTTTACCTGTCATTACTTTAGCAACAATAGCAACATTTCTAACTATTTATATTTACAGTATATATCATTTATACAGTTTAATTTGGGATCAGTATGATTTTTTTTATATTTTTAATGGAGTCTCTTATGCTCATCAAGGCTGTATGTATTTGATCAAAAATACAGAAAAAACAGTAATATTGTGAAATATAATTTCAATTTCTAATATTGGTTTTCTGTTTTAACATGCTTTAAAATATTTATTTCTGTGATGCAAATCTGAATTTTCAGCATTATTACTCCAGTCTTCAGAGTCACATGATCCTTCAGAAATCATTCTAATGTCCTGATTTATTATCAATGTTGAAAACAGTTGTGCTGCTTAATATTTTTTTGGAACCTGTGATATTGTTCAGGATTCTTTGATGAATAAAAAGCTTTAAAAGAACAGCATTTATTTAAAATACAAATAATTTCTAACAATATATGTATTTACTATCACTTTTTTTATCCATTTAACACATTCTTGCTGAATAAAACTATTCATTACCAAAAAAAAAAGGTTTAAAAAAATACTGACCCCAAACTTTTGAACAGTATTGTATATTGTAACACCGTATTGTAGTGTATATTGTAATTTATATTTTGAATAAATGCTGTTTTATATATTTTTTTTATTCATAAAAGAATACAGAAAAAAGTATCACAGTTTCCAAAAAAATATGAAGCAGTACAACTGTTTCCAACATTGATAACAAATCAGCATATTAGGAATGATTTCTTAAGGATAATGTGACACTGAGACTGGAGTACTGATGCTGAAATTGCAGCTTTGCTTCATAGGAATACATTATATATAATATTTGCTATTATAGTGCATATATTGACATGCATTCTGACTTGTTGAAACATAATGAGTGATAAGCAAAACATGCATTTCATGAGAGATATGTTGAAAATATTAACCCAAAAAACCCCCAAAAGGATTTAATTTCCGTGTTTGTAATTTATGAGACAGTACTGCAAATCATAATAAGGCCTTTCACAATGATATTGTTGTTAGATATTTTATGGTGTTTTCGTCACATTACAGTCTTATAGATAGACTTGTGACACTTAATATAAAATAAAATTGTCTGAGCTCATACTTTGAGTTTTTATTAGCTTCTGTTCTTTCACTAACTGCCTGATACTTGTTGCAGATTTATTACACATACTGGGCCGCTCCCTTACAGGCTCTTTAAACGTGTCCATTTTGTACAGACCTTCCTTTGTGATTCTGTTATTTGACTAATTACCGCCTTTGTCCTCTCTGACCTTTTTCACTGCTCTTGACCTTTTGGCAGCTGCTGGTTGGTATGGCAACCCAGTTTCGGAGCTTTCTACATTCCAGCTGGATTGATCATTCTTGTGACCTGGATCTACTTCCTGTGCACTGCTTTCTGCCTGAGGCGCAGAAACTTCCAGGAGTCCAAAGATCCTCCTTGTTCTGCCTCCAACCCCTCAACCTTGCCTGAGAGCCAACCGGCAATCAGCGGCAGCACCAGCCTGCTCTCGACGGACTCTGTGGTGGGCCCGGTGCATGCTGGGACGACGGTGGAGGATCAGTACTCATTGAAGGTCCAGTGTTTGGTGCTGGTGGCGACGCAGTTTGTGTTTGTGGGGCTGTGGTGCTGCGGCGCTATGGCCGTTTGGCACGTGGATAGAGAGCGGAAACTCTTCAGCTGCCTGTATGGAGGAACGGCGACCGGATTAGGGATCTTCTTGGTGCTCCATCACTGTTTCAAGCGTTTGGATGTCCAGGCGGCGTGGCTAAGTTGTTGCCCCGGGTACCGTTGCTCCCAACCCATGCCAGCTTATTCCCACCCCTGCACTGCCACCGTAGGCGTCCAGAGTGCCTCAGAAAGGGGCTCCCAACTTTTTGTAGGATGCCATCCGCCGACGGACACCAACAATTACTCTTCTTCTGCCAGGTCATCTTCTACTCAAAGTGGGACAACGAGCATCGCCGTCGGGCCTTGCAAACTCACCAACCTCCTTCAAGTGACACAGGACAACGTGAATAACACCGCCCGAGCACCAACAGGAACAAATACCAACACAAGCACGAGCACAGAGAACAACAAGCCGGCCAACAATCTGCTGCCCAGTCTACTTCCTATCCAGCAGCCTCAAAGAAGGAAGGCTTGCACTAGAACCAGGGGTGGCAATACGCAATACCATCACCGAGGGGATGGGAGAGGGCCCTACCGCCTCAAAGCTCTCAGAGCGGGTGGAGGAGGTAGCATGGGCGCTTTGGGACCTTCTGGGACAGAGCAGTCAAACATCCACCATCTACACAAACACGCTTCCAGTGAGAATGGAAGTCTACGGAATAGCCATTCAGAGGGTCAGAACGGCCTTCTGACCAATGGGCGGCACAGAGGGGAGGAACTAGCAACGAGCCCTTCAGAAGGTAGCGATGGAGGTAGCAACGGAAGTAGAAAACCTTTTCCCCTGTTGCCTTCGGTGGCAAGCAGGTCCGCCACACAGCAGAACACTCAACGGCGCAGCGCTAGCAAAGACAATCTTAAACTGGCCGCCGCAGCTGAGAGAGAGTCCAAGCGGAGCTCGTTCCCTCTAAACGTGGCATCAAATGTCACTGCGACGGCCTCGTTGACAACAGTTTCAGCGCCAAATGGAACACTAAAGGGATCCGTGGTGGAACTGGACACTAGCGGAACTGACCAATCACAGGGTTCGGTTGGTATGAAGAGCAGGGTATGGAAGAGTGAGACGACTGTATAATAGTTGAAAGACTTTGAAGGTGTGACCTGTATGTCAGGAGCCAATGCATGGAATTCTTTCTCCACAACCCTGCTGAAAAAAATTGTTTAAACCAGTCTAAGTTGGTTTGAGGGCTTAGTTGGTCTGTGGGCTGGTTTTGGACACTTTTCAGCCAAGCTAAACATCAGCTTGGCTTGGCTGGGAGACCAGCTAAACCAGCTAAGACCAGGAAACCAGTGTAGCAGTGTTGTAACTTAAGACTGGACAACTGCCTTCATCTTTTTTTTATTGTCTTTCTTCGGATTCTCAATTACTACTGTACATGAGTTGCTAACACTGCGGATACATTTTGTAGTCTCTGCCGACTCGTGCATATCTACTCTGCCTCTGTACTGGAGCACAAGTTTCACGCGACACTTGTGAAACCTTGCTTTGTTCAAGACCCTCTTCAGGTCACTGTCTTGAGACGGACTAAGACTTGAGACAGACTTCCGACAGAGCCCTGTTTCGTCCAGTTTCAAGTATTACAACACCGGAGCTTAGGCTGGTTCAAGAGGGGGGTTTTTTTTTTCAGCAGGGAAGAGAAACATATGGCTTCTTTTATGATGAACCACCTATACTTTTGAATCGTCCAACATGCTAAGAGCTAATGCTAAGCATGTTAATAAGGAGAAGTTGCGTGAGGCTGTTTTATATGAAGAAAAATAAGGAGTGTGTATGCAAAACCTGACTCCTTTAAATACAATGGTGGAGGAGTTGGTTTGACAAAATATGCAAAATCATTTTGATTGCTTTTGATTTCCTGTAATACCACTTAACCTAACAAACTGTTTAAACATAATGAATCTTTTAATATCAAATACGCCAAGGGATCTGAACCTAAAGTTTAGCCATTTAGCTGTGTTGATCTTTGTTTCTGACTATGCATATTGATCAGGATGAAGGACCGTCTGCTTGTTACCTAAGTTTTCTTGTTCAGTCCCTTTGTGTCTTTGTCTCTTGTGTGTTCATATGTTTTTATTTACACTATTTACATGTCTGTATGAATGTACATTGTGCTATGTATGTATTGTTTGACCATTACAGTGTTAATTCAACTCTCTGGCACTAATAAGCAGCTTTTGACATCAGTCCCACACAGATATAGAAAACAAAGACTTGCCATTGATCCATCCATCCCAACAATTCCATCCAATGTTAACTGGTGCTGGGAATGTCGTTCTTATTCTTCTGATGTCGTCCAGCAGAAACTGAACTATTGCATGCAGTTTTTAGTGAATAGGAACCATTTGGAAAATGTTGCTTAACAGTGACCTCTATTGGGCCATTCCTGCCATTGATCAAATGCACTGATAATGAATGCTGTTGATGGACAAAAATAATATCAACAAAGTGACAGCTGCTTCGGATGTCACTCCAGATTTACTAAGGGATTTGATAATGAAGGGCAAGTGTTTGTCCATACATGTTCTGTTGTAGCACCATGTGTAACATGGGATTTTTTAGCACTTGGTTCAGGTTATGAAGAGAGCATTTGGCATATTCTTATAAATAATAATAGCGTATTTGTATTATACATATCAGTATTAATATCGATGTAATTGTAATTGTCATTATGCAATTGAATGATATCAGTATTTTACAGAGGATTGGCCTAATCAGTTTATAAACTCTCTGTTTTTAGTCACACACACTAGCAATCAAAGCTAGACCTCCTACGCTTTTTATCTTCAGATTATTACCATACATAGAGCAGGTTTTGTTTATTACAAAGCACTGTTCATCCCACAAATGGTTAGCAAGAAGATCTACTAATCAGCCTGTAATTGTTAGTACTCCTTCTTAAGCTTATGCAAAGTTCTGAGAAACAAGGAATTGGTGATAACAAATAGGTCTTTTGTTTTTCAAGAGTGTCAGAATGTCTTTTTCTCACGAAAGCAAAGAATGGACAATCCCAACCAAAAGCAAAAGGGGAATTCAGATCTTTGCACTGACTGTTTTTTCCAACGCCCACAAGCTATCAGACACTGACTGTAGTGCCATTATTTTTAGATCACATCATGACAAAGTCACAAGCGTTGCCTGTCTTTAGCTTTAGCTACACTTTGATTAAAATAAAATTATTTTAATGTGTGTTCAGGGAAATTTGTATGCCAAAGAAGCTCAAGCTTATTTGATATTGTGTAGCATCCCATTTGTCTTTTACCCCTTCAAGTCAGAAATCTCCCATTCAAACATTAAAAGAACCAGTCCTCCCATTTCCCAAATCAAACGTCATCATGACCAGTGTGATAATTTTGTGATTAATGTAAGTTAAACTATCGCTTATGAAGGCTTATAATCATCATCATGTCATTACAGATGACATATTCTATATAGTTTTGGTTGTATACAATTTCAGTAGTTTTTGGTGCAAAGTGTAGTTTGAAACTACAACAACAAAGAATGTAGTCCAATAATATATGGAATTTGTGGCCTGCTCAAAGTTTGCCATCTGTATGTAATACTTGTTTTTTTTCCCCTTTAAAAATATTGAAATTTTAAATGAGTTGTTTGTGCATAATGCTTTCATGTGACATTGTGTTATATTTGCATGAACAATTTTCTTTGCCTCTGGGTAGGCCTAGAGCTTCTGAGGGTCAGTATAAATTCAGTGTTATCCTAAAAAAATGTTGTGATTGTCATCTCGAAGTTTAAAGTGGAGATTTCAATAATTACATGAATATTTATATTTTTGTCACTCACTTCAATATGAAAATGATAGCAACATTTTTGTATCGATTTCAGTAATATATTTCCTATAGATGTTAGGATTGTGCCTTATCGATGACCTGATGCAAAATAAAGATTTGGAAAAATGCCATAAAATCAAAGTTACTTCACTCGTATTTGTATGTTTCCTAGATGTGATTTAATGAGAAATATCCCAGCCCACGTTTTGCATTAAGCAGTTACGTAACTTCTGTTCCTATGTAATATGTAAATCGACATCCTCCACAGATATAAAGCCAATCAAAAGTGAGGCTTGGATTATGGACACACGCGTTATCCAATCAGAGAGCGGTACTCTAGAGATTGGGCGGGACAAACACTGAACAAAGGAATGAACATCATGCTAGTAAGCTACTGATAACACTGACCTCGGTAACGCAGTGGAGGCGTTTTATAACCAAATAAACGAATACAGTGATTTACAGATAGCAGGAGACCGAGTCAATCTGAAAGATGACTAATCGGCTTCAAAACAACCACTTATACTGCCGTTTTCTATTTTGGTCCTGCTGAATAGCCTTTATCTGAGCTCTACAGTGATTCACATTTGACTTTAATAAAGTCTGAGGAAGTAATCTGAGGAAACGCTAATGAGGAAATCTTCAACAAAGAAATTCTGAGAATAGTTTTTAAAATCTCCATCAAGGTAAACTGAACCCAGACATCAAGGTTTCTGTGAAAGCATGAATTATTAATAAGGTAATCGCTGAGTCAGTTTCTGATTGGTTGTCCGTTGCTAAACAACTCGCTGATACATTTTAGCAACCACGTCGATTACTGTACACATTTAGCATCTTAATTCGGGGTTAAATTATGAGCAAAGGTTAAACGCATTGGTGGCCTTAACCCGGGATTTAAAAAGACGTTATCACAGGGTTAGAAGTGTACTGTCAAAAGCTCTTCTTTAAATAGTTTAACGCAAGAATGATACCTGCATCACCTGAGCGCTGGGTACACCGTGTACGTCATGCGTGAGGGGCGGGGCCTATGATATCGCCCAAACAGTTACACTCAGGAGCCAGAGCGGCGCACAGCAAACATCAAGCGGGCCAGAACGAACCAACGGACGCACGAACGTTTTGTCCCGGTTGATTTAACTGAGAATGTCTTTGGGTGACCAGCAGTGGTATCCCACTAGCGTTCAGGTAACGGTGCTCAAAGCGCGAAACCTGCGAATCAAGGGCAAAAATGGCACGAACGACGCCTATGCCATCATGCAGGTGGCCAAAGACAAGTTTTCCACCTCGGTAGCGGAGAAATGCGTCTCGCCGGAGTGGAAAGAGGAGGCGACCTTCGATCTGCCGCCGAACTATCACGGCGACGCGGAGCGATGCACGCTCTACATCATCGCCATGCACAGAGCCCTGGTGGGGCTGGACAAGTTTTTGGGACAGGCTGTCATCAACTTAGTGGACCTCCACGCCAACAGATCACGCAAAAAGACCGAGTGAGTGTCATTTTGTTCTGTGGGGAAAGAAGTTTGTTGTGTGGGGTGTTGGAGTTGTGTCATAATAACATTTCATCAAGACTCTAAACTGATATAAGCTACCAAACAGTTAATCAGAGTATGTTTTGGTCTCTATTGCATGGGCTGGTTTCAGTACTCCGCCCTTGTAACACAATATTAGGCAAACAAAAGTACACTTCGCCTCCTGGGAGTTCATGAACATTATATAATAATTATTCACTACGACTATAAAACAAGAGATCACTGATAGTGTTTAGTAAAAACTGATGGGGAAAAAGTATAAAGGAGTTGTTTTCCATTAAGCTGTTCCACAATTTCAAAGTTATGTTTGGGTACAGGCTAATTTATTTATTTGTTTGTGTCCTTTTTTTTTCTTTTTTTTTTACAAAAATGTTTTTCTCACTCCGTATGAGTCAACAAGACATGGAATGAATGAATGAATTAATGAACACTACAGGATGGTTCCAAACATATTTTTATTGAATTCACAAATATTAATATTATTGTTTTTGGGCCTTGTATAGGAATTTTCAAAAAACAAACAATTAATTTACAATATCAGTGACATAGTTGCTGTGATGAAATAAATTACAATTTCAATAAGATTTATTTTGATAAATAAATTAATGGCAGTGAAAGTCATGAAATGTTTTGTCCCATGTGTAAAAATCAGTGGCATGAAAAAAAAACCTATCACACACACACACACACACACACACACACGCATGCATAATAAATAAATTAATATATACATATATATATGGACTTTCATATTCTTTTCACACATTTTCAGATTGTTTTCCTCTGTGATTGAATATACTTTATGAACTATTTACGTTGATTGATAGCAATAAATTAGTTTAATAGCAGTCATGAATGTGTTATGAGTTTGTCTGAACATAATTGATTCCATCAGTGCAGCAGATAAGTGTATGCTTTATGTTTCTGTAAAGCAGTTGCATTATTCCCAGTGCTCTCCTTTCATATTTATATCATGTTGTATGGTGTTCTTTGATCTCCTTCCAAGAACAAACTACACAGGTCTTCTGGACTGCTTTGGAGGCGTCTGTCTAGTCTGGTCAGAGCTGTCATGAGGACTTCAGCAGTTTACTTTAGTGTTGTCAAACCTACTAAATAGTCTAAGGTGTTCAGATAGTTGCTGTGTAGGTGTAAATTTGACCCAGAAATGCAAATATGACCCAGAAATATTATTGTCACATGAAGGACAAAAAAACCAAAAACAACCTGGGGATAATTTTTATTTATTTATTGTAATGTATAAAAGTTATGTTTATTTAAAAAAAAAAAATTTCCTAACCCGGAGTAAAAATGTTATGTCCGAATGTTAGATCTGGACTATTTCCATGGAAAATGTGTATGCATAGATTTTGCTAGGAAACAACACAAACTTTGTACAGTTTTTTTTTTTTTTTAATTGTTATAGTTTCAATTTAGGAGTTGCTTTAGCTTCATTTTTCTTTAGCTCTTTGGACGTGAGGGCTGCTGCTCATATTCAAAAACAGAAGGTGTGTGAGTTTCACTTGATTTGCATATTAGGCCAGCTTGCTGATTTGTCCAGTCGACTTCCTTTTCTGGGCTTTGAGAGAGAGAAAGGGAAGTGTAAGAGCTGTATTTTTGCTTTAGGTTTGGTCATAGGGGCATTTTGTGGTTTGGCAGCTGTGGCCTTCGGTGTTCGAGGTCCTGCCGGTTGTCCTTGTTGTGTGGCATTGGCGCTGCAGATTGTCAGGCACTTTTGATTCATTGCTCCATCAGGGTCTGCTTGTTTGGACATTTTATTTTTCCACTCGTACTCATTCTGTTTCAACTAGTGGAACACGCACAACTTGACCATGACCATGTTTGGTTTACTTGTTTTGCATTTGAATGCTTTGAAAAGCCCCCTCAAGAACAGAAAAAGTTCAGTATAAAATAACATGTTGTTTTATTATAATTATTATTGCTGTTGTTTTTATTACTATAACTTGAATTACAAGACCCATCATGGTCATTTGATTTTAAAATTGCCAGCATTGATGCGAGTGAGTTTAACTTAATGTAGAATTACTTTTTGTAACTTTTTTTTTCTTCAGCTATGATTCTATCATAATTAGGCTGAGATAAAAATGTGTGTCCCATGAGCCCTTTTAAGTCATTCTATTTTACTTGGCTGCAGAACAATTATTAATATCAGGAGCAACTGGTTATTAACTTCATCAGCTGATCCTTTATCTTTTCTTGGGTCAGTTCATGTTGTTTTCCTCAGATGTATTCTTCTGACAAATCATAGTTTATCATTCCAAGCAAGTAAATGGCACTAATAGTCCCAATAATAATCTCACACAACCAGTCTGTATTACAGATAATTACGTTTTTACATTCCTCTTCACCCATCACAGCTCAGTATAACAACACTTTGCTAGTCACTAACTGACAGGCATGAGTGACACCCAAGGTTTGGCTAATGGTGTGTAACTATGTACATTGGTGTTTACTTTCCATAACCTATAAGAATAAAACATGTGTGTGAGAGAGATACAGAGAACACCATGTTCTTTTCCTTTGGTAGATCATAATTATAATAAAATTATAATAAAAATCCAGTGTTCAATATAATAATGCTTAAACTTACTATGATGAAATATTATGATATATATTCTTTGTTTTTTTAAGAAAAAAAAGTTTCAGTGTTTGTTGTTCAGGGGAATTGAAAGCTGCTCTTTATTCAAATACAGAGCCTATTATTTGCCTTTTAGTTTGACTTCCTAGTATGGTTCAGAACAGAGAGAGAAAGCGACGTGTAAGAGCTGTCTATTTGCCTTGGGTTTGCCCCAGTTCACATGGTTGTCATTTAAAGCAGGTGTGTACTGTGCCTGAGACTCACGTAATTGTGAAGTATGTTAATGGTTATGACGTGACTTTAAACCTACGTGGATACACTCAAAGAAAGTAAAAGTGGAATGCAAAGCTTCTTATGACGTAATGGGATATTAATGTAAACGCTTAATATGTGATTATTTCAAGCAGGCGTGTTTTGATGAAGGCCTTTACTTAAGTGTCACTGAATGACTACATTTATTGTGTGTTTTATTCTTTCTTATTATTCTTATTAGTTTCTCAAATACAAGTACAGGGTCATTCCGTGTCAAATCAACCACTGAAAATAGGTAATATTCAACAATCTGAAAATGTAGCCTCATTGAGATCCCCATATCTCTGGGACTGAATGATATAGGGCCTTGAAAATGAAGATTCCAAAATAAAAGTTTATTACGAACTAGAATCTAAAATCATATAGCATTATCTTTAATATTTCTTGAGTTGTAGGCATGCAAACTTTGGAAAAAGAATATTTATGGCACTCAGACAGGTATCTTCAATGCAGTTGTTTTGACAGAAGGAAACAAGATACAGTTCTAGTTTCAACGTTATTTGTTCTTCAGACGTTCCTCTTTAAAAGAAAAGAAGCATCATATTTTTTTCAAATTGACCCACATTTGGTTTTTGACCACTGAAAATGTGTACATTTTAACAATTTACTCCTGGAGCCATATTGAAATTTCAATATCTCTGGAACCGAACCATATTAGGGCCTTAAAAATGAAGATGCCAAAAGGAAAGTTTAAGACTCAGTATCTAAAAGGGCATTAAGATATCTGTAATACTTTGTGAGTCACAGGCATGCAAACTTCGGAGAAAAGTGAAAAGTGCTGAACGGTCACCATTGACACATAATGCAACAGATTTCTAAAGTTAACAGATTTTACTAACAGACCTACCAATCTCTGTGTAAAATTAACATTATGATGCTGCCATCTTTCTGAAGTCATTTTTACCCCCTTGTAATTTAGCTCTGAATCTCAGGTGAAAATTGCCATGTTGACCCCCCTCTACAAAATAGTGGATTACTCAGCAATTATTCATCATGACATTTAATATTTTGGCTTTCATCACTACACATGTCTGTCTTTCTTCAGAAAAAATATCATCAAAATCAAAAATTTGAACTGGGGACCTCAGGTTGAGTTGACACGGAATGACCCTACAAAGAATTAAACATAATATATATATTTGCTGTTTTGTTTTCATGAAGATCCATAACTTCCATGCCAGTATGTGGATTTGTGTGTTTTTCTGGAGAGGCTTGAAGGAATAGTTCTGCCAAAAATGAAAATTTGCTGAAAATTTACTCACCCTCGGGCCATCCGTAGATTGTTTCTTCATCAGGGCAGATTTTGAGAAATTAAGCATTACATCACTTGTTCACCAATGGATCCTCTGCAGTGAATGGGTGCCATCACAATAAAAACATCACAATAATCCACAAGTAACCAATTAATGTATTGTTTAACTTTAAACTGTCACTTCTGGTCAAAATTTGAGTCGATTACCCATAAAAATGCTTCCTTCATGAAAAAAGTCCATCCCCTGTTGTCCTCTCTCGTCAAAATCCACCGACATATTCGTTTAGAACTTTTTTGGACTGTTTTCAAATAAACAATGCTTGATCTGTGCTGATTTCTCTCCTGATTCAGACAAGAAGACTTTTTCACTGGCGAAAGGACTTATTTTAGCTTTGAAGTTAAACCCCCCCCCAAAAAAACTGTCATTGTGTGGATTGTGATGTTTTTATCAGCTGTTTGGACTCTCATTCTGACGGCACCCATTCACTGCATCATTGGTGAGCAAGTGATGTAATGCTAAATTTCTCCAAATCTCTTTCTTTGTGAAGAAACAAACTTATCTGCATTTTTTATGGTCTGAGAGCGAGTATATTTTAAGCAAATTTGCATTTTTAGGTGAACTGTTCCTTTAATAAAGTGCCTTAGTGTCAGATAATATTGAAAGTCTTGATGTTGGTACTGGCTTCATTATGGCATGTCTCTGTCGTTCTTTCTCCCTCTCATAGACGTTGATACGAGGGATTGAATTTTGCCTTCTCTTTTTCTTCGAGCTTGCTGGTGTCGTGTTACTGTCCTACTTCAGGGTAAAGTTGATATGGCAGCATTGACACCGAGGTGTGGGCCAGCTGATCACTGTCTCTAGTAAAAGAGTTTAATAGAGGACAAAAATGATTTATTATTTGTGGAATTAATAGAAATACTGTATTCATAATATTATTTTTTAAACAGTTCTGATCTGAAATCAATATGGCATTTTTATCCTCTTCCTAAGTCTGTCACGTTTTTGCACCTCTGCGATATCAGTTACTGAACTCATATTTTTTGTGTTAGTCCAGGTCCATGTGGACGAAGGTGTGGTTAATTTCTTTACCTCTGTGGATCAGTTTTCTAATTATTTAGCTGTGCCTTTATCTAGGCCGACTTTTCCCATGTTATATGACCTCTAAATCCCTTTATGAAATAATTTGTTATCCCATAAATAAAAGAGCAGATGAAACTTGCTGCACCAGTTTGTTTTGTAGTCTCACAGTGGCTGGGTCCGTGGTTTAGTGTTTCTCTGTAAACATGGATGTGTGTACCTGATACAACTAAAAGGAATCGGTGAGAACTCATGGTTCCTGTTAACCCCTATGTGCTCAATTCACACCCAGGTTAGGCTAGTTTAATTCAAATTTAAATGAATTAAATAAATTATTTAAATTTAAACCAGCATAAAGTCTAAACTGATTATATTTTTTATAAATTGTATTATACATTTTATTATTTTTTTATATAATTTTAATGTATTTTGTTTTCAGTGAAGATTAAATACTCGGCATAGCTCTGTGTTTCTTTTAATTATTTAAAGGAATCTGCCCGCTATGAGTTTTTTTTTTTACCCACAATTCCAAGTTTAGTTCTCACAATACTGACTTTTACCCCAGAATTCTCAGTTTCTCAACCTCTAATTTCTCATTTCTAATTTCTAAAAATAAATAAAAAGTTAATTGTGACCTTTTTTTAGCTAAAATACCCCAAAAAACTCTATGGAGTGGCATTCTCCTAAATATGCACGTACATATTCATTATTTTTTACTTAACCTGTGTTGTTGGAATATGTTTTTCTAACTATTTAAATTCTCTAATGCTTTTATTTTAATAATGAAGTGGAGTACAAACATAATTATCATAGTCATTAAGTATAAAAACTGTGTAATGTACAAGTTGAATACAACTCAGTTTGATTGTTTAATTATTATACCTAAATATAAATAGCAATTACATTTGGACTCTGTTGTTAATTTTAATCTTTAATATTAAAATAATGTGTAGTTTCATGCAGCTTACAGCTTTAGTTGAGAGATTTTCTTTCCTTAAGAAAAATTGACATGTACCTGTTTTATCTAAATGAATCGATATTAGAATCATATTAGCATATGAATCAATCAAATGAAATGGTGAAATCTGTCAATACTTTAGCAAATGCATACATTTATATTGAATCCCAAATGCCAGGACTGAATGCTGACCCCTAGTAACCTTGCTGATAGTATAAAAAGCATATACAAATAGAGGAAGGCTCATCCTGAATGTGGATGAAATGATCACTTAAAACATATTTCATCTTCATAATGTGAACCTAGATGAAATTATTTGGTAGATCTACTTCCTGGATTTTTGTGTAAATGTGACCAGTGTGATAGCAGGCTGTTTCCTGATGGTTAATGATTGCATCTGAAGTAGGATTAAGAACAGCACTTGTTTGTTTTTCACTGTGTGAGGAGATAAAGCCTCAAGCGTTGTCGTGTGTGTGTGTGGGGGTGTTAGCGTAGCTCAGAGGAATGCGTAGGATGAAGCCCATTCGTCAAGTTTTTTAATGTCATCTCTGATAACTGGAAACTTTCAGGCATGACCGTTTGAATCGATTTCCGGGAGCTGTGAGAGAATGATGTATTAAAGATATGAATGCATGTGAAAGTGACTAAAAATGGCTTTTACTGCAAGGTGACCTATTAAAAGATATATAGGTCTAGTTGTAGATAGGCTATCTGTTTTAGATTAAATGTTCTGTACTGAGTTAGTCAGGTGTCTGTTGTTCACATTCCCTTTAGTCCAAACAAACTTCAGAGCAGAAGATAATGTAAAGAGACCTGAGATATCTTGAAAGAACTTTCCTTATCTAATCCCTTGAGCTTTGATTGCTGATAGGCACGATTTCCCGTCTTTCTCCACCCTGAAACTACAGATTTGAGTTTCCTGTTGTGGTATGAGTGTAAGGTCCACTAACGGACTGATAGTCTGTGTTTCCTGGCCTTGGGCTTCTTCAGTGTTTCCCATTTCGATGTGATTCCAAGCATCCTATTAAATGTAGGGCTGGGTATCGTTCAAAAATGTTCGATACCGATACCTTGAGTTCGATACCGGTTCCTGAACGATACTTTTTTCGATACCAATTTTATGAAAACAGTTTTAACAAGATTACATTATCTCAAAAAACTTTGGTTTTATTTTTTTCAGCTTGTTGACATGTATACAGACTCAAAGACTCATCTCCTGAGCCACTGCACAAAGGAACAAAATATAGCCAACACAATAAATCAGTACAAATAATTTTAATAAAGCTCAAATAGTTTTCAGTTTACACTAGTGCGTGCTCGTTTTAAAACGCATAGCTCAGACAGAATCATCATTTCTATTCATTTATTCTAGGTTGTTAAAGACTTCAAGAAATTTCAAATCTTTATCCACTTTCATAAGTGGATGTTTTATTTTCTTTCACAATATGTTTTATTGTTATTAAATTCTATGTTGTAGTATGTCTAATTATTTGAATGCATAAAAACTACTTAGTTTATTCAAATTTATTCTTAAAATAGCCTTATGAAATATTTTATTTTCCTCAGAAATTCTGTGTTCTTTATCTGGTTTTCAAATGAAGGCATACAACATTAATTTCATTTTTCTTTTAAATTATTGAAAATAAAACTTTATTTATTTATTTTGGCAAACAAAATTTTACTATTAAAATTAAAACATGGAATAAATATTGTGTGATCATTAATTAAAAAATAAGAGTTTTAATAATTTTAATAGTAGCCTAGTAGCAGCAGTATGTACACTCTGCAGTATGTACACCTTTACAGTTCTGTGTGTATATGATATGACGCAAGTTTTATTCAAATCAAATGGTAAAATGCTCATGAAGTGACTCTCAGAGCAGTTCTAGAGATGTTGTTCATGTGTTTATGTCCTCATTTAGTGAGACGGCAGACGCTGAAATGCCACGCGAGCTTCAGTCTGTGTCAAGTAAGCGAAACTGCGCGATATAGAGAGCAGACTGCTCCGTACGCTTTCGAATTGCTCTCGCGGATGATTAAAATTGTAGTAGCAGTCTGTCCAAAAGTTTCATCCTGTGGGGGTCCAAACAGAAATGCTTGGAATTCTGCTGCAGCCGCTTCCTCTGATCACATGCCACGTTTAATCAGGAGCCGCTGTTTGGTGTCAGTGTGACTGTAGATTACCCATGATCCCTGTGTTCAGGAGTCTATTATGACAACAGTGTGGGTGGATAATGGCATGTTCATGATTACACACACTGAACTCCAGAACTCTCCCACCTACCGCTCTGCTGCACAAGAGACGACAAGCGAAAGCTAAACAAAGATGTTTTCCTTTATTTCATCAGTAGGCAGGCTTCTGCGTTTTGTAACATTTACTGGTACAGGATTCAATACAGCCTTTCTGTTCATACAGTAATTTAGTTTTGAACCTGCTACTATTTGAAACATTGACTGAAACCATTGTGAAACTACAAAAGGTATCATACCCTTTACCCCTTTAATCACAGATGTGCACATTTGGGAGAATGTTAGATTTATGTATTACACGACTCTCTAGGAATATTTAGTTTTAAATGGTCAATTGCTGCATTGTTTTTTTTTTATGTTCTCACATAATAAAATAAATACAAATAAAATAAAACTATTTCACATCTGTTTATTTACTTGTTTGGTAAGTAGCCATGCAATATTGTACAACCATCCAAGGATTACGGGTTATTCCCCATTCTCTACAAAAATAATTTTTGTCTTTTAAAAAATATATGCAAAATTTGTTTTATAAAAGACAAAAGTTTTCAACAAGGCATATGTGAAATGCTCCCATTAATATTTTTGAATTAGCTGTTTTTTTTCTCAGTATTTTTTTTTTTTCATTTTAGTGTATGTTTTAGTAATTTAGTAATTTTTAATTTTTTAATTTAAGATTTTTAAAGTTTAAAATCTTCATCTATTTATATTTTATTTTATTTTATTTCAGCTTTATTTCAATAAAACAACAAAACATTTCAGTATTAATATTAAAATAATTTTCATGTGTTTTGAAAGTAAGGCTTTGAATAAGCACAAATTAATTTATTAAATAAGCATAAAATAAGTGATAATCATAAAATAAATGTTAATCCTTTACAAAAACAGAGCACAGCTGTGATGCAATCTAATAAAGATCTTGTTTGATTCTCTTTGCAGCTGGTACAAGCTGGTGGATAAGAATGGGAAACAGGAGAAGGACCGAGGGGAAGTTCTTCTGGACATTCAGTTCATGCGGAATAACCTGACAGCCAGCATGTTTGACCTCTCCATGACAGACAAACCTCGCTCTGGCCTCGGCAAGCTCAAGGATAAGATTCGTGGTAAGAAGAAGGACAGTCTGTCGGATTCTGCATCTGCGATCGTGCCGTCTTCAATGGGAATGGACAGTGAAGGGGAAGGAGAGGGTGGTTCAGACAATCCTAAGAAGAAATCGAAACTCAAATCCTTGTTTGGACCAAAAACAAACCTCCAAAGGAATGTGTCCCAGTCCATGTCAACCCTGGGCACCCTGCCTGAGAAGAACAGTTCACTCAGCAGCAGCAGATCATCCGGCCTTAATGTGGACTCTCCTGATGGTAAGGTCATAGGTCATATTGTAAAAAAAAAAATATAATATTGTTTTTTTTTTTTTTTAACTAGGTAGATTAAGCTTTTAAATATCTGCTGTGCATGTTTTGTTTTATGTTTTTTTTCCAGTTTACATAATGTTATTTGCATTATCATGTAAAACAAGTGTTCAGGTATTTAAGCCACAGTTTATACATACATCCTACATATACTTGAATCAGTTCAAACCATTAATTTCAAATTATTTTTCATTTATTAAAATCAATTGTTGTGGTACAAGCCTACTAAATTTGGAATAATTACGATTTAAAAAAATATTTTTGAAAAACGTCTCTTATGTTTACCAAGGCTACATTTATTTGATGATTAAATACAATAAAAACAGTAATATTGTGAAATATTACAATTTAAAGTCTAATGTTTTCTAGTTTATTATACTTTAAAATGTTATATTCCTTAGATGCAAAGCTGAATTTTCAGCATCGTTAGTCTCAATGTCACATGATCCTTTAGAAATCATTATATTATGCTGAATGGCTGCTTGATACAAGAAAGAATAATTTATATATTTATATCATTTTTTATTTAAGGGCATTTTTAATGTTTGTACAGGTTTTTGATTAGTAATACTAGTTATTGGGTTAAGCTCTAAAATGTCTGCTTTGACAAGTTTAAATAACATTTTTGCTTGATTATCATGTATAAAAAGTATTGGAAGTAACTTAAGCTGCAGTTAATATTCACATTGACACATGAAAAAGTCAACAAACATCAAGTCACTGAAAATCATTTTTTATTGTTTATAATACAGTTAGACATTTATAAATGTGGCTTAAGTTTCTGACCGTGTTCAAATAAATTTTGGACCTTATCTCCATTGCCATTTTAATACATATTGTCCTCTTCTCTTGCAGTGAAAAAGAAGTTTAAGATTCTGGGACACAAGCGCACTGAGAGCTCAGATAGCAAAGTGTCTCTTGGCCCCTTTTCTCTTCTGAGCCGCTCTAAACAAAACATCCAGGAGCAGAATAACCTCTGTATCAATGGCAGCCACGTTTATGCAGAGGAGCAAGAACCTAAAGCTAATTTTGGCTCCACATTAAGTCTGAACAGCTCAGGAAAGGGTTCAGTAGAGGATGTTCGTAAATACCACAAGCGAAATACGTCTGACATCTCCATCGACTCACTTAAAGGCCTGAGTATCCCGTCATACAAGCCTGAAGTGCAAGACAAAGCTTCTCTTGTCCTACAGCGCCCTCTAGAGGACAGGAGTCATGTAGAGGTGGAGGAGAGGGGTAAGAAACCTGAAGGAAGAAGCCTGCAAGAGATGCTGGACCGACAGGAAAATCAAGAGCAAAGGAGGCAGCAAGAACTAGAGAGAAAACAAGAGGAAGAGAGGAAAAGCAGGCTTGAAGAGCAGGAAAGAAAGCGCAAGGAAGAGGAAGAGCTGCAGAGGAAGCTGCGCGAGGAGGAGACGCGGCGAGTTGAGAATCAGCGGCACCATGAGGAGAGCAGAGTAACCGAACGGCTCTCTTCTCTCTTTGGCATTGGAAAGAAGAAGGAGGAGAAGAGAGAGGAAGCTATGAATGAACCCAAACGTCTGGATGTGCCGTCCTCTATAAACCCATTTGAAGACATTCCCCTCACCCCAGATACTCCATCCTCTGTCCCAGAAGAGAGGTCCACGGACCCACAGAGGGGTGTCAGGACCACCCTCACCCCGACGCCACCTGCTAGTGCTTTCCCCAGCCGCACAGCGAAAGTGTCTGCGGTCAAGCCAAGGTGAGTGCTCATGTGCTTGAATAACTTCCTCCATCCAAGAGTGTATACTATTTAGGGCTAGAAGATGTATTGCATATTTACTATATTATTAGCAAAGACTTTGCTAGCAGTGTTGTGATGATTTTAATCCAATTTAATTGACCAATACATTTCCTGTAGAGCTTGGTAGACTAGTTTAACCAGAGTCCTGCACGGGTTTTGTTTGGTAAACCCACAACCACGGTATCTACCAGAACACCTGAGCTGTTTATCCACAGCAACATTAAAGGGATAATTCATCCCCAAAATAAAATCTGCTGTTAATTTACTCGCCCTCAGGCCATTCAAGATGTAGGTGATAATTTTTTTCTTCAGTAGAACAGTAAAGAAGATTTGTAGCTGAAACTGTAGTCAGTTATGTTTCATAAAATGCAAGACTGCAGCTGCAGTCACTTTGAGAGTCAAAAAAAGCATATCAGAGTATATATTAAGTTCATACGATATATTGAGTTCTTATGAAGCAAAATGATCGATCGGTGCAAGAAACTTAACATTGTTTACTACATTATTGCCTGTAATCTATACCTTTAATTTAATTCTGTAGCCAACTAATTTAAAAACACAAAGACCACAATCCAAACCACATCCACATTAAAATAAGTCTAAAAACTGATATCAGCAAGGAAGTTTTAGAGGGCTCCTGCCCGGCGTGGCCATTATGTGTGTCATTGTGGCAGACCGAAGTGACTTAATAAATATTGAAATGTATGAAAGGTGTACACCTACATAAAATATGAACAATGAACACTATTTGACATTTAAAAATAGCCTTGGCTATTTAACCCGCAGTACATCTGTAGCAAGTAGCAAGTTCAGAAGCAAAAAAGGGCATTAGCGCTTATAAGTTTGCTTTCATTAAACTGTTTTAATAAAAAAAAAAAGCAGATGAATATTTCTGTTTATTACTGTGCATTATATTGGTGCCTAAAAATACAATTTTTAAATTTAGATGTTACCTCGAATTCAAGGAAATGGAAAAAACACCTTAATTATTAGAATTCTTGCATTATACTAACAGTAAGAAATGTTTCTTGAGCAGCAAATCAGCATATTAGAATGATTTCTGAAGGATCATGTGACTTTGAAGACTGGCGTAATGATGCTTTGATCACAGCAATAAATTACATTTTAAATTATACTCTAATAGAATACAGTTATTTTTCACAATATTACAGTTTTTACTATATTTCCAAAAAATTTATGATAGTACATTATGAATCTACTTGAATAGCGTGACTGTTTGGTTCAAACAGAGGAGCACATATTTCTATGTATACTGTACGTGTGATGCACTCTCTTATTAATTACGAGAAGCGAAGCAAAACACTTGAATGATTTGTCTTTTATCCTACTTTTTTGTTTGAGGTTTGCAAGCTGTATTATATTCAGCCTAACTCATGTTGAGGCTGCATGCTAAATAAGTCAGGCTGCTCTGTAATGCAGTTAGCATCTTGCCACCTGAGAGCTGAGTAAAACCCATACTGAAACTCGACTCCTCTCACCTCTGTCTGCTCCACTGCTCTTAAAGGGGAACTCAGTTTTTTAGACAAAGCCCCCTTGCGAAAATTGTTTCAACAGATGGTTAATAACAGAAGATCTTAAATAAATTGCACACACTTACAGGTCAAGAGAGTAAGTGCACAAAAATTGCTACATTTTCTACACTGAGGTCATTACGGAAAGTGTTGCACATGCAAACCTCCATTAGCTTTTAGTATTTTTTAGCATTTGTGTGGGGTGTCTGTGTCTGTGTGTGTGTGTGTGTAGGGGTGTGTGTGTGTTGTCTGTCAGGATGGGATGAGATCATTGTTTTTCTACTAGACATGGGGGTTCAGGTATCGCTGAGTTTCATACCCTTGGGTGAAAGTGGAACAATCACAGTGATTTTAGTGTGTCTTTAATGTGAAATTGGTCTGGCCATCATTTATTCACTTTTTCAACAGCAATTGACACCTCTTTAATTTGTAAATTAACTTACAAATAAATTTGACATCTTTCAGTCTTTAGTTGAGTGTTCATAAGTGACTGAAAATAGGCAAAATAGACAGATTGTGCAGAATTTCACCTGAGCCACCTACTTCAAATACATACTAAATATAGCCTACTGTATAATTACTTTAGGCATTGTGTTTTTTTTATGATCATAAAGTTTACTCAGCATAGGTTTTAGTGTATTGAATGATTTGAATTTTTACCTCATGCAACTTACTTAACCTGTTTGGCCGAAGGCATGTGATTGGTTAATGGAGGAAGGAATGTGGACTGGATCGTCAAGTGCTGATCTTCTGGTTTGGAGTGAAACAAGTTGTAAAAGATGATGAGTTTGTACTCGTCCAGGCAGTGACTAAGCGACATTGTCTTAGGAAAAAAGTCTGTAGAATTACTTTTTTTGTACTGGGAGTTTTAGGATTTTAGGAACTTCTGTCTTATGATTAACGAATATGGTGAGTAACTCTTTTTGCGAAAGCTGAGAATAACAAGAGACAGGCATGTGGTTTACTTGTGTTTGTTTGCGTAGAACTTAGAGTCGGGAATGCAGAGTACATTTCCTTCTATCAAACTGTGTTTAAAGTCTTTAAAGAAAGAAAGATAAATACTTACATATATATATATATATATATATATATATATATATATATACATATATATATATATATATATATATATATATATATATATATATATATATATATATATATATATATATATATATATATATATATATATATATATATATATATATATATATACAATTTTATTATTATATATATTTATTTTTATTTTTTTTTAAAATAGGCTCATTTCTGTCAGAAGATTTTAGGAAATCCACTTAAAGTAACTTAGCAAGATGTGACGTTTTTGATGTAATTTAATAGTTAGAAAGACATTGTTTCTATTATGTGATGAATGTTCAATTGTTCATATAAAGTGTGAATGTCAGGCATTGAGTTAGGATAGGCAGGGGAATCATGTGCTGTTTGTATTAAATGGATTTCATTTGCATGTAATTCCCAGCAGAAACATATTGGAAAACATATTGGATTGTAAGCGCTGTTTTAGCTGTAAGTTGACCATTTTATGTTTTTACTCTTTGGCAGATTGGCTCTGAGTGTACTGTCTGAAACAGATAATAGCCATTCCCAATCCCCCTCAGACTCTGTAGACAACCAGAGCACAATTCACGCTTCTCCACTTTCCCCATCCCTCTCTACTGATCCGTTTGAGTCTTTTGGTATGTTTTCTGATCTTCATTCTTCTCTGGCACCTGCTAAACCTCAGGGAACTTTCAGTGAGTTAAGTGAGTGCAGCATGGAAAACCTTTCAGCTCCCAAATCTGACAAGAAGCGAAAGGCTCCTCTACCTCCTGGTTGTCTTGGGGGCTCGTCTAAGACTGAAAGCCATCCTGATAATGGGGGACAAGCACATACCCAGAACTCCAAAGATAGGCCTGCTCTTCCTCTCCCAGACTATGAAACACTCTATCCTAAGAAGAGGCATGGGGTGATGGGTCAAACACATTGGGACCATCTTATTGCACAGGTAAACCAAAGAAACTGGGATTTCTCGGAAGAAATAAATGTAGATGGACCTGAGAGGCCGATGCCAAATAAATCTGCGATCTTAAAGGACAGAACCTCGGCGAACCTTAACCAGCACCAAAGAAATCATGAGGCACCTCCCCCTGCCCCAGCAAGGCACAAAGAGGCACTCGTTCCACCCAAAGCTCCTGCAAAACCAGAACCATCTGTTGAGACTAATGTCCAACATGGTCATATCAGAGAATCTTTATATACCACTGTCAATAAGCCTAGAAACTCTGCTTCCAATAACTTGGAAAACAATCCACCTCCCGCTGTCCATAGTAGACATGCACCTCAGGAGATGGAAAGGAAGTCTCCGACTCCTGATGCCCTTACCCATCAACTCTCCCAGTCAAAAGAGAAGCCTACACCAGCTGCCAGATCCAAACAAAATATAAATCCAAAGACTGATGATGTGACAAAAGAGATGCCTTCAGTCAAGCCCAGACAACAATCATTAGTCAAGGACCCAGTCAGACAAGTCCAACCAGACAAGCAGGTAACCAGTCAACCCATTACATCAGAAAACAACAAAGCCAGGGAAACACAGAAGGGAAGCACTTCCACAGATGACGTAGACCTCCTCAAAAGTCCAGAAGAACTGCATTTGGGGAAACTGGCTAATGAACCTGAGGGGAAAGGAATGATTGATCTTGACCCATTCCCAAATGATAACCTACTATCTAAAGATCCCTGGGCTTTACCACAAAAGACCACAAATGAAGATGACCTGTTTGCTAAGGGTCCAAAGCAAATGGGAAATCTTGAAGATCAGACATCAACCTTTGATAATAAAGATAACAAGTCTGCAGACAAAGGTACAAATGATCCATTCACAAACCTTTCAGAGAAAAACAAATCAAAATCGGAGCATGGAAAACAATCACCCAGCTTCACTGAACAAGCCAGAGCTTCATTTCAAAGAAATTTTTCGCTTCGAAAGAAGAATTCATCTCGCAAATACACAACTACTGGAAAAGGTGGTACAGAGAATACAAGTCTGGCTAGATCAGTTTCTCAGTCTTCACAAGATGCTGAAGATGCTGAGCTGACTGTAACCAGTGTTGCTCCACCAAGCAGAACTGATCCCACTGTAGTAACATCTGAATCCCCTATAGGCAGCAAGACAACTCTTCGCGCTTGGGTCTCGCCATCTGAGGCTCAGCCAGTTGCTCTGCAGAATGGTAGTGGAAGTACAGTTTCTAATTCAAGAAGGTGAGAAAAGTTCTCCCGACCCCTACTAACAACTCCTTGAACTCCTCTAACAGTCTGTCATCTCTGTTGTGCTAAACCCATTGGCTTTCAAATCAACAGCTGCTATTTACCTTGAAACTACCTGAATCAATCTCTGGTCTTGCTCGATTAAAGGGTATGTTTTCTTCAGCATTTGTTCGATTGGTTGCTTAATGGTTGGTTACATGGTTCATGGGATCTTGAGGGTTGGGATTGTGGGCTTGGGGTTTTGCTACTGATTGCTGCTGTTGGTCGTTCAAAATATAATGGTCTTGAAGGACTTGTGTAAATGGAACAAAGTCAATATCTCAAATAATACTGGGGTTTCTGTTTTGTTATTGTAGGCCATATTAGATTTTCACAATGTGTACATTTTCTGAAACTGAGTCCAAATGAGAGGCTGTAGATGTGAGATTTAATGATGTAAACATTGAAGTTTGCATAAATTTGATGTATACAAGACTAGTTCCATGTTCATATATACTGACATGAAGGCATGAGTTTGTTTTTGATATCATGTTGTTTTGTGGGATATTTGCATAATTCTTGATTGCTTTGCCACAAAGGTGCTTATATTTGGGTTTTACTTGTAATTTCTCTGCTGTACTTTTATTGAACTTTCGGTTTTGTTGGGTATTGCACATTGGGTGAGTTTGGAATGGTTTACTAACACATGCCAAGAACTGCTTCCTGCATATTAGAGAGTATATTTATTGTACTGCATTCAGTATTTACATTGTGTTAAAAGTTATGTAGTATGCTACAAACATTTGGGAAACTGTGTCATGTGCTACATTTGTCACTTGACACATTAATTGCATGTTTAGGTATATCAGCAAGTGGTGTCTAGTCATCATTGGGGAAAAATATTGTAGATACAGTGGTTTTAAAAAGTAAATAATTTCAAATGTCTTCACATTTTGGGAGTCATCTCTCCTGGTCAAACACATTATGTTGTGGAATGCAGTATTCCATGCAGCGTGCTGCACATTTTTGCAAATGTAGATCCACTGTGCATACAGAAAATGCACATACCCAGTACTGAATTCTTTGTATGAGACGAGTAAAAAAGTATGCCTTTCCAAATTTACCCATGTCTCCTTAATTGAATGCTATCTTCAAGGGCCCTTGTCTCCTTAATTGAATGCTATCTTCAAGGGCCCTTGTTCTCTTTATTTGAGCATTTATTAATGGTTTGTTTTATTGTTAATTGGATTAAGGAACATGCTGTTGTCAGCAGTCAAGTTTTCATGTTCATTGCAGTAATATGTTCCTCTCTCTTATTACTCAGGCCTCACCCAGTGAAACCCATGAGCACCGAGAGCCAGTCTTCCAGTGTTATCGCTGTCGGGAAAGACCCGAAGACTATCACCATCAAGGAAATGGCTGGGAAGTCAAAGGTACGATACTTTTCTTGCTTATTTCCTGCTCAGTATTTTGTACATTGAAGAATCATTGAAAGTTGTTAAAAAGCTAAATCCACAAAGTAACACACATGAAAATATGAGAATTAAAAGTTTTGAAAAGAAAATCATATGTAGGCACAATTTATGTCTACTCTAATTTTTGTATTTTTGTCTACTCCAATTTTTTAAACATAAGTATTGACTAAAATTGGATATTTAATCATGCATGCTTATTTCCCCCTATTTTAAAATCTAGAATAGAATTGCCATCATCTTAAGGCCTTTCCATATTGAGCGCGATGTGAAAAAGCGAGGCGAATCGCCGATGAACGGTACTTTCACACCGAGCACGAATCGATTGTTCGCCTTCTGCTAATTCACACCTGCATGCTAGGTGGCGCCGACCAGCAATGCATTTTTTCTCAGATATGTATCTCGTACATGATTTAACATCTAAATTAAGATAAACAAAGTTTGGTTCTACACCAGAAATAAAAACTATCTATAATGCTTGCAAGAATAGGCTACATCCTAAAATATAACTAGAAGTACAATTAGCATCAAGCTACACTTGAAAATCTATGTAATTATTAATGTATTTGTTTACCCACTTTAAACCATCATCGAGTGCTTGTAATAACTTCCGTTTGTGATTTATTGTTTAATAACGCTACATATTAGTCATAAACATCCTTTATTGCTATAAAAAATACCATGAGCTGCATACAAAAAACATTCAGAAAATATATCTGCATAATCATGTCTATGTGCTTTCATATTTCATGTGTAGAAAACATTTCACTCTATTTTTTATTTTTTTAATATGGAAGATCTAGACTAGAGAGCGAACGCGCTCTGACTCATAACATGCACGCATGGAAAAACAGACGGTGCTCCACAGATCACATGATTCAGTGGAGAATTATTAGAAATGTTTCTGTACATGTGATGATAAATCAGTTCTCCATTACCAACGATAACAAGAACTCAGCATCCACTCTCTAATCCAGGAGACTCTTCTTCGGTGTTTGTTTTTACTGGTTTTCGAAACTGCGCCACCATTCTCACACTTTTGTGCAGCAGCAGCTACTCCGGTCATGTGATCCTAGCTAAAATCTTATTGGACGGCCCGTGTTTTCGCTTTGTGAAACTGAAAAGATTCGTCAGACTGGTGTGACAAAAAATTCACATTTTCAGCACACAAAGGTCTATGTGGAAGCATCCATAGAAATCTATTGTTTTATTCCAGTGCGTCATCACGTCCGATATTCATTTTGCTTTTTCGCTCTCAGTGTGGAAAGGCCTTAACACTTTTGACACAAAAATTGAAATATGGTAAATATCTCTTAATGCTGAAAAATAGATATTCATACAATCAACATATTGTACACTATAATGTTGTGATGTATGCTTAGCATTTAACAAATGTATTTTAGTTTACTAATTCCACTTAAGTAGACAGAATGGTACAGAATTGTAATATCGGCTCATCCACCCATTTTTAAGATCATAGAAAAACATCAGTCAAATGTTCCCAGACTTTTCATTGGTATACGAGTTGACCATGTTTTTTCTCTTACATCATTTCACTGCATATCCAGAATGTAGATAGCGGTCCATACACTCAGCTCACACAGGAGGAACTGATCACACTGGTGGTAAAGCAACAGACCGAGCTCTCCAAGAAAGATGCCAGGATCACGGAGTTAGAGGAGTACATTGATAACCTGCTCGTTCGCGTCATGGAGGAGAAACCAACCATCCTGCTTTCACTCCAATCCAAGTGTTAGTGTTTGACCCTAACATCCGATTTAACCGTTCCCAGATCACTACATTGAGACACTTCAATATGGTGGGATTTGGCTGATACAGCCAGAAGGATTTTGAAAGCAATATCACATCTCATAATCGGTTGATTTTCTTGAGTATTGTAACGCTTGTAGAGTTGCTGGCATATGTGCATTCTGATTTCATCACTAATATCATTCAAATAACTTATTTTTACAAATAAGTGGATATGTATAGTATATCAAAGCCGACAAGAATCATGCAGTCTGTCAGATCGCCCTGTAATAACTGGATGCTGGGGTATCTCCTACTGAGAAGCTTCCCAACAGCTAACACATCATATTTATCGATCATCTCCGTTTTCTGTGCATCTTTCCGTTTAAGAGAGGGCTTCTTAATGCATTATTTATTGCAGTCTTAAGCTTCTATTTGAAGATTTTCCTTCTTCCTGAAGTGATTTGTGTTTAGATCCTGACTGCTGCCTTGAGTCTCGATCAGAACGCTTCATTAGTGTTAATGCGGCCTTATGTCTGTTGGGGCTCAAATCAAGGTAAAAATCCTCTAACTGTTTAGGAATGTAGACAATAAGCACTTTTTACTCGAACGGGGTGTTTAAATTATGAAGGATAGTGTTTTTATATTAAGTAATTATCTAAAATACCCTGTAGAATGACCTGTGTAGAAAAGCCTTAATGAAGAATTGTTTTTCCTGCCTGTTACACACACTTCTGAATATGTAAAGCTCTGCTGGTGTTCGAACACTAGATATACAATTCATTTTATTCCCCTGGTCAATACTGACTATATATGTTTTTTTTTCGGCTGAACTGGCAGTCAGCTGTTGGATCTGCATGGTCAAACTGCATGTTTGTTTATATTGTAGTGATTTTGTCCAGGTATTATTTAGCATTCTTTGAAGACAACCTTTTGAGCACAATGTACGTACTGTGACATTCTGTGGTTCTGTAACGAACAAGCAATAACTGTCTGCAGGATTTTGTTTCCTGAATGTCAGGTAATGCGGTACTTTCATCAAACCGGGATCTTTTTCGACGTATCATGCAGTCTTTTGACGTCACTGTCTGCAGTGTGTTGTTGAGAGCTTGTCTGTTGTGAAACCAAAGATCTGTGATGTAAATCTGAAGTCTTACCCTACAGTACTCCAAATCTGCTTCCCACTCCCTCTTCCGTTTTTCTTCTTATGTTTTTAATCAGTGAGTAAACATTTGTTTAACCATTTAAATGCCTATGGGGAGAGAATAGTCCCTCTGACAAGGATGGAGGAATTAACTGTATGTCTTGTATATATCTGCTCGTCATTAGTCTTAAGTTGATTCTGTTGTCAGTCTCACCTTCATAAGAGCTTCTGCTGTGTTCATTCAAGTGTTGTCAATCAGTTTGAGTGAGTACACTCTGTTATCAGGTTCTGCAGACTCCAAACACTCCTGAATTTGAATGAGAAGCCTTATTAATTATTGCTGATGCTATGCATATATGCACAAGATATATTTTCTAGACCTGTGCCTTTTCTTTTTATTCAAGATTCCATGTCATTAAGACATGAATATAGCGGTTTGTTCCTTTACTTCAATACTTGCAGAAATGTAATTTTGATTATGCCTCAATTCATTGAATAAACTTAGCTGAACCCATGTAGCATGTTTTTTAATACTATTGATTTTTATTTTTTTAATAAATGTTTAAAGAGTAGTAGTTCATGCACAAGGCTTCATAGCATTTCTATTTTAATTTGCATTAATGATCTGTTAAAGGATAGATCACAAAAACAACAACCACGAAAAAAACCCCTTACCCTTATGTTGTTCCAAACATGTATGACATTCTTTCCTCCGTGGAACATAAAAGAAAATATTTGGATCATTATT
The DNA here is from genome assembly GCF_936440315.1 of Barbus barbus. NCBI lineage: Eukaryota > Metazoa > Chordata > Actinopteri > Cypriniformes > Cyprinidae > Barbus > Barbus barbus. Next base: position 9,863,862 of record NC_136756.1, read on the forward strand.
GTATGAACAAATACATTTTTATCTTTATCCTTATTAAAATCTTGTCAAAAATATCTTATTTTGTGTTCCACAGGAAAAAAAGGTGATTTCAGGTTTTAATTTTTGTTTGTGGTGAACCCTTCCTGTAGTCAAAGTATAATTATTTATTAGTATTAATGAAAATGGACAACCATGGCAACTACTTTTTACCCTAAAAAGCCTAAAATAATAATCAGATCTTTATTTATTAAGAGTAATATGTAGTTTAATTTCTTGCTTTATGATCAAAGCTCTATAAATTGTATTGTGGAGGACAAACATATAATGCAATGCATGTACATTCCTCAAAGTTAAGCATTCCTCAAAAGCTTGAAACTCAGATTTTGACATGATAAAAAAAAAAGTAATGAAGTAAAATTTGCTTCAGTCCAGTAAATGTTAATTTTGAAATATTACTAAAAATATAAAAGTTATTCTTACATTTACTTTACATTTTACTGTAAAATGCAGTAACGATTTAACAGCAACAACAACATGAATGTGGATGTTTTTACAGCTATACTAATATATATATATATATATATATATAAATACAACTATACTATTTTACTTGCTAAAAGCTAGTCAGACTCAGACGATGAAATCCAAAATGATCACATTGATAATTTAAAGGCCTTAGAAATATGCATATCAAATATGATACATGCTTTATAGGGTTAATAGCTATAAAAATGAATTCTCATAAGATGATAGTATACAGTATGATACTAGCAAGGCTGGTTCAGTACAGTTTTGTGCACTAGATGGCAGTAGGATACAGCACACTATGTTCTCTATTACTAGTCAGGCAGCTCAAGAGGATGTCATGGCCTTCATTATTATATGTGCACTGTGTTGAAATGATACTTGGCTGCTATTTTATTTGACTTTTATATGCAAACAGCATGAGCCTGGTATCACTCACAACACAACCATCAAAATATATTGAGCTAATTATATTGCCTTACACAAAGGTTATGCAGTCGACAATGTCTACAGTTGGCTAATTAGAAGCTTGAAACAAGAGATAATTAGCAGAAATAAAAAACAAAACAACTGATATTGCCTGATCATCATCATCAGTAAATCCAAATTCAATCAAAGTGGAGTTTATTGCATGCATACACATTGAATTAATGAGCAAATATAGATTTAACGATCCTACCAGTTCCTTTCTGATATATTTGACATTATGTGCAGATATAGTGATTTGTCTTTTACGTGTCCAGTGCAGTTACGTTCTGTTTGCAATTAAAAAGTGTGTAAAACCAAAGGAAGCTGAAGATTTTACATTTGGCCTTAATTATATGATCCACTGCTGTGATTTGGTTTTAATATGCAATTAATTTCTTCCTGAAACAACTTCCTGTACTGTATCTTTCAGTTTTCCAACACAGTAGGAAGCAGCTGTGAGGGTAATAACCCATGAACATGAATACATATGAGAGCTGCAAACATGGAGCACTGCTGATGACCGCTTCTGTCTCCTACAAAGAAAAAAATGCATTTAATAGAAAAAAAAGACCACACACAAAAGAGCTGCTTTCATTCCATGCTGCTGTTATTTCAACTCTCAATCAGGAATATTCAGACTTCTCTGCATCTTGTGTTGTCTATCATCACATTTTCAGTCGACCATTGTTTAGGTTTTTTTTCAGTTGAATTCATTCAGAGATCTATTGATTTATTTTTTTATCTTTATCTCGCTAAAGATGAATGGATCTTCAACGGGGTCTGCACTGGTTCTGGTACTGGATTAATCACATCCAAAATAAAAGTTTACATAATATATGGTTTTGTACAGTGTATATTTATTGTGTACATATGAATACGCACACAGTGTGTATATATATATATATATATATATATATATATATATATATATATATTTGTATTATATACAGTATATATTTATATTTATTTTTATAAAGTATATATTATATACAGTATATATTTTCAAAATATTTACAGGTATATACATTAATATTCTTATATTTTATATATGAATATATTTCATATATAAACATAACACATTTTTCTTAAATATATACATGCATGTGTTTGTATTTATATATACATAATAAATATGCACAGTATACACATATATTATGTAAACAAAAACTTATTTTGGATGCCATTAATCGTTTGACAGCACTAGAATACAGTTGTTGTGGTATTGTTTTTGTTCAACAATTCAATAAACAGGAACTTAATAATCAGAAGCTTACATTTTAGACACATTATTACTAGACTATTTTTGCTCAGCTAAGGAAAATAATTCCAAATGAAGCCAAACCAACTTTTGCATCTTGCTGTAACAGTTTCATTCCTGAATTAATTGTGTTTGTGGAAATTGGTTGAGTGAATAATTCAATGAATGACTCATAAAGACAGTCAAGTGTTTTGTTGCTAAATGAAAGCAACACGCTATCTCTGCAATTCATAGCCATTTTCCATTTCGGCAAATTGGTGGGTAATTTGTATGAATTTGCATGATCACATCAGCTCATGCCCCATCTCCTTACTGTTCGGTTTAATGGGTGGACCTTCATGCTTATGTTTTTTTTTTTGGTATTTTTTTTTTTTTTCTAAAAAATGCACATTTCTGTACAAATCACATCATACAAAAATTATGTATTAATGATTCAGTGACTCAGTTACTGACAAAAGTTACTGATCCCCCCCCCCCCCACACACACATACACACATATATAGAGACAAGAGGTGTGACAGAAACAGTGAAATGACTCAGTGCTGTTGCACTCTTATAGCAGCCTGTGAATGCCACTCAACCACACTCTTAAAACTAAAGGTCCCAAAAGGGGTTTTCACAGCGATGCCATAGAAGAACCAGTTTTGGTTCCCCAAAGAACCTTTCAGTGAACAGTTTTTAAAAGAACCATTTTTTCTTGGTTTGAAGAACATTTTAATAATCACCTTTTTCCACTGTAAAGAACCTTTTTTTTTTGGATTGAAAAGATTCCATGAATTGTGAAGGTTCTTTGTGGAACCATTGATGCCAATAAAGAACCTTTATTTCAGTATCAGTGCAGTTGAATTTGAGGACTGAAAATAACTTTTGCATAATGAATATTTGAAAGAATTTGCAACAAATGAAAATGATTTCTTTAATGCAGCATACATGTTATGAACCAGTGTTATTTCAGTATCATTGAGATGCTATAGTTTTTATTAATATTTTGAATTAGTTTAATTTTATAATTTTAATTTCACTTTTATTTTATATAATTTTATTTTATATTTTGAACAGCTATATGTAGCTTTTTGAATTTTGGTGACTTTTAAGCCCTCTTCCGTTAAGTGAGTCGAATTCACTGTCGTAATTCCAGTGGATAGCTGTCATGTGCATTTGTTGCTGCCGTAAAGTAATCTGCTCTTTTGCGGAATTTCGTACCCTTTCACCAAAATGTTTGTCAGGGAGCGAGGGAAAGAAATTGAAGCTCTCCTTCTTCTTAGAAGTATACAATAACTGATATTTCAAGGTATTTTTTTTTACATACAGTTCCCTGCGATCAATAATGAGAAAAAAAAATCCCATAGTGTACGATAATTTCTGAATTTTGTGACGCTTCAAATGATGGTCATTGTAATCATAGGGCTTCTACACCTACTCACCGATCGTGCAGACCTCAGAGTGTTTTAAGAATGCGGGAGGGGTTCCCTTTTAAGCCAATGAGAACTATGTTGCGGTCCATGATGGCATAAAATCTATTCCCCCGTCAACATCTGGCAACACACAGGCTTCCGAAGACAGCGACTCAGAGGAGAGGAGTTTGGTCCTTCCCACTAAGGTACGCCTAGTTATTTATAGGCCTATCTATTGTGGTAATTTTAAGATCTTGTCAAAAACCTGTTGGTCTAGATCAGGGATCCTCAAATCTGGACCATTCCTGCAGAGTTTAGCCCTAACCCTAATCAAACACACCTGAGCATGCTAATCAGAGTCTTCAAGATCATTAGAAAATCACAGGTAGGTGAGTTTGATCAGGGTTAGAGCTAAACTCTGCAGCAGATTGGACCTCCAGGGTAAGATTTGAGGAACCCTGGTCTAGATAAATAGCTGTAATCTGTAGCTACATTGGACTCTTGTACGATAATTTTCTTTCAAATACGTTCATTTTGAGCTTCTGGTACTACTTAAGACATTTCCATCTGGCAACACTCCACCTTTTGGCCTAAAATAAGTTTGAAGACTAATAAAGACATCCATTTGGTGTTGTTTATCCTCCATTAAATAAACCTTGTAGCCTGACAGACCCTTAACAATAAGTTGGAGTCATTTTCAGTCCAGGATTTAGGGTTGCCACCCATCCCTCAAAATACGGAATCGTCCCGTAGGCTATTTAAAGATAAAATGATGAGTCGCATATAAATCAATATGGGACGCGATATGTCCCATATATTACAAAGGCCAACACATAGTTGAATCAACAAATAAGTATTTTGCACTGTTTATAATACTAATAACCATTATAGTGAAATCAATTTCATAAGAAGTTAGGGAAGCTCATTTGCGCGCGAATGCATTTCGGCATCTTTGTTTCCATAGTGACGGAGTCTCCAGATCGCCCTCGGTAAACCTTTGCAGTTTTAAAACATCTGGAGCTCACATCTGCCCTTTGAACACAAGGCTCTCCGATGTAGGGCTAGCTGAATGGGAAAGTTAACAATGGGTCTGTCCTTCAAGTGTAATTCTGCCATGGGCACTGAGCAGAATATTCTATAATGTTTGCACAATAGACCCGTGAGCTTAACCTGGCCTGCAGCTTGAGAGATGAAGTGCTGAAAAAGTGTCTTAATTTGTAGGGTGCAGCTTGTTTGTCTCTCACATTTTTCTGTCATCCTCTTTGTGAATCACTGCATGGTCTATTATCGAAGCCGTGTTTGCGTAGTCTTTGATGTATTGGGATGGCAGACCATTGAAGACACCACTATCTATCACAAGCCAAGTCACCTTTATTTATATAGCGCGTTTAACAATACAGATTGGGTCAAAGCACTTAACAGTATCAAATTGGAGGATAGAGTGTCAGTAATGTATAATAATAAGATTAAACACTCAATTTTCAGTTAAAGGCATTTCATTATTGAATTCAGTGATGTCATTGTCTAGCTCAGTTTAGTTTAAATAGTATCTGTGAAATCATATTGACGATAATCGCTAGAAATCAAGTCTCCCTAACTGAGCAAGCCAGAGGCGACAGCGGCAAGGAAGCAAAACTCCCTCTGTGACCTTGGGAGAAACCAGGCTCAGTCGGGGGTCCAGTTCTCCTCTGGCCAGGAGATTATTGTTTATTTATTGATTTAATTAAAAATGTATAAATGTATTATATTTATATATGCATATTGTTGCAATTTCTAACAATAGTAGTATTATGTAGTTAGGTATTTTATTATATTTTTAGTTATTTTAATTGTAGTTTTAGTCATAGTATTATATCAGAGTAAGAGATTGAGTGGAGAAGGGGAGAAAGAGAAAAACTCAAAAAAAGTACTGAGTTGGTCACCATAGAAACGCTTCCTCCTTTTTATTGGTTTGTCTTTTGTTGCTGTAGCTCATTTAAATTTTCGGCTGTTGTGCTGAGGATAGGCTATTAACATGCCCAGACCGTTTCAAAGGTTACTAACTGCAGTCGCTTTGTCTTTTCATCAGTTTATCTCCCTACGGTTCACATGCATTGGTGTTCCTTTGAATTAGCGAACGTACTGGTGGAATCTTTAGCACTTTGAATTAAAGTTAGCGGGGACATGATACCGTTTACTAGATTTTAGTGGTGTTTGTTTGTGCAAAATTTAATTTTCACGTTGACTAACATACTGAAGCATATTTAAGTAACTGATTACAGTGTTGAGGATAACGCATTAGCCTACAAGTAGGGCCTAATGCAAGTTACGTAATCAGATTACTTTTTTAATAATAACTAGTAAAGTAATGCATTACTTTTTAATTTAGAAGTTACTTTTTAAAATTATACAAACCTGCAATAATTTAATATTTTAAATAAGACAAATATCATTCATGTAGGCTGTTTAATCCCATTTTATTAACCAAATGTCTTTGCTACTGACCTTCGATGATCCATTTCAACCATAGTAAGCAATCACACATTTCATTTTTGTTATTGCTGAATAGTTTTGAACTTTCTTCTCCTGCGTCATATTCTTCATGCAATTTGTTTGAGCTGTGCCCTCTACTGTACAGACATGAATTTACATTTCGGCCTGACCAGTATTCATTTTACTTTTGGTGATATGATTTACATTTGATTTACATTTAAGTTGATATGATTCTTTAAGGTCTTAATTAAAAGTCTATAACATACTTTGGTAAAAATTTCTCAGTGGTAGTGTAAAAAACACCTTTTTTACCCTGTCAAAATCAGCTGTTTTCAGCAAGGTTTTTTAAGTCCATGTTGCTTTAAATGCTAATGAGTTCTGCTGACCCTGCCCCCTCTCTTCCATGGGGTGACTAGCAGTACTGTTTACTTTAGCCGCGAAACTGGTACTAACTACTACATTATTAGTAAAGGCGATTTGCAAAGATTCATAATAAACCCTTATACTCCTCCTGTAGGTGAGGCTGGATCACGAATGATTCGCGTGAACATAGACACATTTTTGCAGATCGGGGATCGGCGCATTCACTTCAAAGTGAAAGTAATGTTAATCCTCTGCGTCTTCAGCAGCTCAGATGTCGGGAGTAAATGACGACTGCTATATTCATTATTACATCCAACAACAAAACACTTCAGTCGCTTAATCGGAGACGTTCTTGTTTTCCCCTGCACTGGAGTCAAAACAATGGCGGAAAGCTCTTAGCTCACTCAGGCGGGTCTAAGGTAAGACGGTCTTGTCAATCAACTATCGTGGGAGCGGCCTGTACAGAACTACGTCATTCTGACAGGAATCTCAGAACAGCCTGATTTGAGAAAGGGGATTTTAAAATAGGGATTTAAAAAAAAAAAACACTGGGTGGATTTTTGTAATTAAGCACATTACTTCCATTATTCATCTATAGCACAAACAGTAATATTTGGAGGTTTGTACTGATCATTAAACCCATGTTTGAGTAATAATCCTCAGTTTTTTCTTGGAAAACATAATGAGATTTTCTCACTATATTCATTCACCTGAACAACAAGAAGTTCATTGCAAATATTTTGTTTACCCAATAATGTGTCTTTGCGTCCAAATAGTTAATTAATCTTAAAATAATCACTCCATTGTGAGGACACTTTATTGACAAATTAGCACACAATATCAATTGTTTCCCAATCTTCATCAACGAGATAAGCCTCAGTATAAAACAACCACCAGTCCAGACATTGTTTATTACTGCAACATTGCACATTACATGAATTTATACAAAATTGTATGGTTTTAGTCACATGAATGAGACTTTCTCTCACCTGACACATTTTGGCACTTTCTTTACTGAACATTTAGTTTTGTTCCTTATTTGCTTCAGGACAATAAATATACTGGATTCTTGGTTCAGTAATGAACACATTTAACTACATTACAACATCCAGAGTCATATTATTGGCTGCAAAATGAAAACCTTTTGTTTGTGCAGATAAAGTTTTTTGGGGGGATATAAAAGACAATAATGTATTCTTGCACACCTAATGAGCACAAAAACATCAAAGGCCTAAAAAGTTCTGAAAACATTTAATTAGCAAAAGGTTTTAATATTTCATATGGTATTTCTAGGCCATGTGTTCTTTTTGAATATTTTATCTGTTTTGATGTAAATATATCTTCAGTGACATCTTGTATAAACACATGCAGTTTACACATTTTTAATCCAGCAGTCTGAAAGGCATAAGCTCTTATTCACTTTTAAAGCTGAAGCATTTTCTTTTTTGAAAGCTGGGTATCTGAATGTTTCTGCTGCAGTATTTTTAGGGACCATTTCTCTGTAATGAGACCAACATCCAGTTTCATTCTTGGGTAATCCACATCCAAATCACAGACAGCATGGTGAAATCTTGTGGATAAATCCAACAGCTTTCTCACGTGGCTTGTACATCCAAGAAAGACCATCTGTGTCCTTCTAAAACAAGATGCATGTGGTGGAACCTTACAGATGGTAGAGTTCCAGCCAGGACCGAACACTTTTTTTTCCCTCAAGTTTGCAACCCAAGCGTTCTGCTAGCCGCGGTAGTCTTTTAACTTGATGTGCTATTTTTCTGTCAGAGAACCACACTAGCCGTTGCACAGTTATTAGCAGGAATCCCGATGCCAATCCGTCGATGGCAGGTGAACATCTTGCGCAGTTCCGCCCTGAAACGATCATGCAGCCATGCATATAAAAACGGGTTACAACAAGACGAACTCATTCCACACAAATGACACAACAGCTGGATCAGCAGGAAGTAGCGCTTGTCGATCAGGTCTATATCAATGTCCCGAAGAACATTGAAGACGCTTATCGGCAGCCAGCAGATCCCAAAAGCAGCGACCACCAAGGACACCAGGCGAAACGTCTTGCGTTTCCGAGCCCGCTGGGCTTCCGCTTGGCTTTGAGTGCGATGACCTGGCACCACGCAATTGCGAAGCTTCACTGAAATGCACAAGTAGGAGATGCAAAGAGCTGACAAAGGAAGAACATAGGTGATGAAGAGCGTGCTGTAAGCGTAGGCTAGCCGCTCTTTCTCCTGACCCATCCAGAACTCCTCGCATATTGTGAAACCTTCATCTTTGAACTCCACATGGTATGTGTGGGCCACAGCAGGAGCCACCAGACCACATGACAGAATCCAGATCCCGGAGAGAAGATAAGTGCAGGCCAGAACTGAGATGCGCTTCTTCAGTGGATGAACAGTTGCGTAGTATCTAGAAGGAAAAATGACAGTTTTCAGGAAGTTACAGCAGTGATCTCACATCTGTATCTGATGGAGCAGTTTTTAGTTCTATATATTAATTTATTAAAAAGTGCATTAAAAAATGGAAACAAATGTAAACATCATAAAAAAATGACCTCTGGCCTCTTTCCCAAGTAATGCGTAGCCGCATAATATGACGTTACCCTAAATGATCCATTAGAAGCCTTCAAATACAGAGCAAAACTAGATTGTTGAGCTTCACAAAATAGTAAGTGGCTGTAAAGAAAGAGCTAAAGCAATGAAAATCCCCATTTCCACCATCAGGGCAATAATTGAGATGTTCCAATCAACTAAAGATATTACAAATCTGCCTGAAAGAGTATCTGGTTACACTTTATTTCGATAGTCCACTTTAGACATTCTACTAACTATGAGTAACATTGTAACTACATGTCAGCTACATGTAAACTAATTCTCATTAATTTGCAACTACATGTCTACTAACTCTCAGTAGGGTAGGTTTAGGGTTAGTAGAATAAGTTGACATATACTTGCAAAGTTTCTCATACTCAGTATGTTGTATGTTGTGGACCCATCAAAATAAAGTGTTAGAAGATATTAAGCAGACAGTCTACTAATACTCTAATGACTGCTAGTCGACATGTAGTTGCAAAGTTACTTACTGTTAGTAGAATGTCTAAAGTGGTCTATCGAAATAAAGTGTTACCGAGTATGTTTCTATATCGTTCTAATGCATGGTGAGGAGGAGACTTTGAGTGGCCAAAGACTCTCCAAGGATCACAGCTGAGAACTGCAGAGATTAGTTTAGTCTCTCGCTCAGAAAGCCTATAAAAAATATCAAACAGCTTCTACATCACCATGTTGTTTGGGAGGGTTTCAAGAAAAATCCTCCTTGTTTATCCAAATACGAACTCCAGCATATTCAGTTGTCAGACACGAGTTGAACTCCAAACTGGACTGGCTTTTATGGTCTGATGAAACTAAAAAATAGCTTTTAGGCAGCAAACCCACCAGACTGATTTGGTGAAAACAGGGATAAAAAGTACCCCAATGCCCACTATTAAATATATAAGATCTTCCATGTTATGGGCCTATTGTTCTGCCAGAGATCCTGGATATCTTGTGTTCAGATACATGGAATCATGGATTCTATTAAACAACAACAGATAAAAAAAAAATCTAAACCTGGCTGCCTCCACTAGAAATCTTATAATGGGCTGTGATTTGGTCTTCCATCAAGACAATGATCCAAAACAAACATCAAAATCAACACAAAAAGGTGTCACCGAGTACAAAATGAAGCTTCTGCCATGGCCGACCTAGTTCCCTGACCTGAACCCTATAGAAAATGAATGGTGTGAACCGAAGAGAAGAAGCACCAACATGGAGCTGAAAATCTGAAGGATCTGGAGAGATTCTTTATGAAGATCTCTTGTCAGGTGTTCTCTAATCTCATCAGGCATTAAAGGAGAAGACTCCGCTCTTACCTTGGGAAAAGAACATTGCAATAATTGGGTGCCAATACTTGTGTCCAACATGAACTAGAGAAACACATTTATTTTATAATGAGACCCCCCGCACACACACCCACACACTTTCCATCGTCTTCAATGAAAGGTTAGAATTTAGTGAATTTTTTTGAATGAAAGGTCAAAAGGATAAACTATGCAGATTTATTTTCACAGCCACCTTTGCTCATGGGGACCTAACACACACAGTTTCACCCAATCTCATATTAATCTAGAGTACCTATAGAGTAGTACTGCATCCTTCAGATCTCCAAAAAGTCTTTAGTTTTATCATATTAATAAAAGAAAGATACAGCTTTACGATTCTCTCCAGAAAAATCCGAGCTCCGAGCACTTGCGCCGATCGCCAACAAAACACAGACATTTGATGCCGTTTCACTTAAAATCTGCAATTCTGAATCATGACCAGGATCTTTTATAGCTGGGACTGCTCCATCTTTCAGTATTCGGTATTCAGTATTGTTCGTCAACAAAAACACTTGAGAAACTCCATTGCTGCCCCGAAAAAACTAACTATATCCACCGTTCACGTAACGGTGGGTTCTTTTGGGAAGCTGAACAAGGTTATCTTTCCCTTACAACAAAAAACACACTTCTTTAGAGACATTCTTCCCGAGGGAGTCCCGTGCAGCAGTGCAGTCGAATGAAACATCAGCCTGTCTAACCTAACGAATGTTTAGAGTGACAAACAATTATAAAGAGCACCATGGAACACAAAAACGTGTTCTGTGTGAGCAAGCCCTAACCATGGTGAGTCCGTTTTGTTTCAAGGATTTAATTAGTTAGGGTGATTTGCCTTGCTTAAAATGATTCTTTATCTGACTGATTTATTGTTATAATCGACACTATCAGTTGAAGTTTTTTTTTGTACAAAATGCACTTGTTAAAAAAGAAACATATTTTACACACACAGTATTCTAGTATTTATAGGGACATTACTGCCCAGCAATGCTGTAAACACACAATCTCTCTGTCTATATTATATATCTATAATATACTAAGCATTTATGTATGTACAAACACGCACAACTGTGTTTGCAATAAGAATTGCAAAATATTATTTTTGATTTCCTTTTTAGAATAGTTTTTATTTGACTCCAAAACCTAAAAATGCAAATCAGTGATGTTTATTCATTTTTAATTAATAATATTTGTAACATTTTGACTTTTACTTGATGGTTACACCTCATGATATTTAGTCATTAAATTGAAATTTTTTTTGAAGATGGTATAATTATTATTTTTTTTAAACCATATGAAACCAACAATATCATACTATTTCGAGGCACGTATTGCAAGATAGATTTTTAAAAGAAGCTACTCTTGTACATCATTGACCCAAGGAACACCAGCTGACTAGTGGCCTCAATTTGAGTTTGAGAGCTTTGTGTTAAGATGCAAATACATAACCAGTGGGCTGTAATAAACAGGATAAAACATGACCTCTATGAACTCTTTTTATTCACTTTAAGGTAAGCGAGACCTGTTGAATGTTTTGCTGCAAAAGCTCGCTCTTCAATGGACGCACATTTCCTCGCCTCCGATCCAGCCTGGATGAATGGCCCATGATAATATCAAGGGCTTTTAAAGACGTTCATGTAGGCTTCACTACATGTAAAAGTACAGAAGATGAACCACCAGACCATGTACAGGAGATGACGGCCTCTGCGCAAAAAAAAACCTTCACTGTAAGGTAAGTGGATTCTTAATGCACCTAAACCAACAATTTTTCATTTTCCTTGACTATTGTGCAGCACCGTCATCCATCACTGACTCACATGCCTACGCAGGGAGGGAAGTGTGAAGGTTAAAGGCTGTACGAAGCCACAAAGTTAAAGAGAAGATCTGTTATGAATTTCTTTTCAGAATTGGGAGTAAGAAGTCATGGTTTATTTTAGGTGTCCTTGGTATTTCACATATGGCAGCATGTTGATGTTACTTTAGCCTTCCAGCTTTCTATGTCTATAGAATGTGTCATTATACAACTGTGTGACACTTAAATGTCATGACCTTTTTTGTGTACCACAAGCCAAAATTACTATTTAAAAATGAACACTTCATGGCAGCGCTTACATACTCTTCTGGCACCCTGAAAAAGAGCCATTTACATTACTGCTTCATTCAAATTGAGCAGTCAGTCATCAAAATGGTTGAAACAATGTGGATTTTCAGACAAAAGAAGTCTTAAGAGAGTTCAACCATGGACACATATCACAGGAAAATTCAATATTTGTTTTTAGTTTTCTGAAAGTCATTAAAATTCCCATCCCGTGTCAGTAATGTGCCATTAGTATTGTGCTTTCTGTGATGCCATAATTAAAAAAGAACATTTTAAAAGGGGTCATGAACTGCATTTTTTATTATCTTATAATGTTCTCTGAGGTTCACTTATAATGTTTGTGTGATTTTACATAAAAAACAACGTAGAAGTAATAGGCTATTTTATATCGTGTTTTTGAGCCTCTCTGCAGAATGGTCTGCATCCTGTGGATGCAGTCAAGACTCGCAAGTAAATGCCTACTGCTATGATTGGCTAACAGTTTTGCTTATTAAAATAACAGATGGATGACAACATGGGTCATTTGGGTTAAAAACATATAAACATTCAATGTACAGTGCCCTCCAAATGCATTGGAACAGTAAAGACAAAATTGCTCTGTTGGCTGTGGAGTCAAGACATTTACAAATATGATTAAAAGATGAATATGAGACAAAAATACAGAATGTCACATTTTATTATTGGGTGATTCAACACATAGATGTTTTACCAGCTAAGAAGTTCAGCACTTTTAGAGTTTCATCCCTCTATCTGATGTGATCATAAGTATTGGAACAGTTGCCTCACAGGTCTTTCTAAGTGATCAGCTGTGTCCTGTTGCATTAATTCTTCAGATATTAAAAGCAGGGAATGTGTCGTATCAGTTATATCCATTACTTCTGTATTCTGAATCTTGCATTCGATGATGACACACACAAACCAGGATGAAGACGAGGGAGCTGACTTTGAGAGAAAAGCAAGCAATTTGGATGCTAAAAGAAAAGAGGAAGTCAATTAGAGCTCTAGCAAAAACAAAGGGCATGGAGAAATCAAGAGTTTGGAAACCACCAGCGACACCAACAACCAAAAACTACCTGACCGGCTGAGAAAACAACAGTAGTTGATGACGGACAAATCATAAAAGCTATGAAAATGAAACCTAAAAGACGTGTCTGTAAAATCAACAACAACTTCCAGAAAGCTGGGGTGATGCTCTGACAATCTACTGTCCTCAGGAGACGTTGACACAGAATTACAGATGCTACACAGCAAGATGCAAACCTCTGACCAGCACAAAAAATAGAAAAGCAAGATTAGAGTTTGCGAAAAAGCACAAAGGTGAGCCAGAAGAGTTTTGGATCTGTGTTTATGGACCGATGAGATGAACCTTTATCTAAGTGAAGGGAAAGCAGAAATGTGGAGAAAAAAAGGGAACTGCAAATGATCCCAAGCATACAGCCTCATCTGTAAAGCATGGTGGAGGTGGTGTCATGGCATGGGCATGTATGGCTGTCTCTGGAACAGGCCCTCTCAACTTTAGTGATGACTTAATGTATGATGACAGTAGCAGAATGAATTTGGAAGGGTACAAAACCATCTTGCCTCCCAATATTCAAGAAAATGCCACCAGATTCATTGGGAAGTGCTTCATATTGCATCAGGACAATGACCCAAAACACCCTGCCAGTTCAGTCAAGGAATTTATAAGGGCAAAGAAATGGAAAGTCTTAGATTGCCCAAGTCAATCTCCAGATTTAAATCCGATTGAACATGAATTTCACCAGCTGAAGAGGAGAGTAAAGGCAGAAACTCCCCAAAACAAGCAACAATTGGAATTGCCTGCATTAAAGGCTGGGAAAAGCATATCAAAGGATGAGACCAAGAGTCTGGTGATGTCTATGGGTCACAGACTCACTGCTGTGATTGTGCACAAGGGATCTGCAACTAAATAATAGCTTTTAATTTGTTATATCTGCCTTATGTTCAACTGTCCCAATGTTTATGCTCACATCAATGAGTGGGATGAACTCTAAAAGTGCTGTTCTTTTTATTTGGTAAAACATCTATGTGTTGAATAATAAATAATAAAATGTGACATTCTGTAGTTTTGTCTCATATTCATCTTTTAATCATTATTCAAAACCATATGAATGGTTCCAATACTTATGGAGGGCACTGTACATCAAACGGCCTGGTACAGACAATACAATAATGGTGAAAACACCTTTACTCAAACGTATGTGTTGCAACATTACTGTTGGAGTCAGACTCAGCATTGCATCATCTTTTACTTTCAATCTATTTCAACATGCTGCATCATACTGGCTTGTTTAAAAATGTACTGATGGCAGAAAGTCTGGGAACTTTGGCCGCTTTGAATGGCTAAGGCCTGCCCAAGAGGCCATATGACTGACAGGTAAAGCAACCAATCACGTTTAGTTTTGTGCCACGTCATGTTAAGGGGCATGGAAATGTCCCCACAATAACAGACCGGTGTTTAAAACCTTTCCTCGCTTCCTTTCCTTGCGCCTTACCTCCACCCCTTCAGGATGCGACGGAAGGACGCAAGGGAAAAAAGCGAGGATGGAGGGATTTAATCAAGTGAAATGATATATCCTTGCTCCCTTTAGTATCACTTTAAAGTGTCGTCAATTAATGATGGATTTAGCTTGCATGTCAGGGTTCTTGAACATTAGAGATCATTATTTATATTTTAATAGTTTCAACCTCCACAAAATGCCTTCAACTGAAGAGGAATAAGAGGCATTCAATTGAAAATTAAAAGCTATAAGCTTTTAAAATTAAGAGACGTAGCCTAAATAAAGGTAATTAAAACTGAAAAAGAACACGTTATACATTGAAATTAAAGACACTGTCAAAACATAACCCACATTTACAATAACTTCATGCTTAATGCTCACATTTATGTGTGTTTTATTTTTTTTCCATGGTTAACACTTGGTGCAGATGTGAAGGGGGAGAATTAGAGAATTGAGATATCCTACAACATGATGATAGGATCATAGGATGGAGGAGTGAGGAAACAAGGAGGGATATTGAGAAGCACCCTTGGATATATTTTAAAGATACTGTGCCGCAAACTTTAAATTGTAAATTGTAATTTACAATTGTAAACACTATGGCTTTCTTCTTCCATGAGGGGGTTTGGCATCATGCCATCTTTGTTTCCAGGCAGAATGTTAAAGAACGCGACACACAAATCTCCCGGAAATACTGTATAATTCAACCAATCCGATGACGACTTCAAAACTTCTGAAGTTTTTCCAGTAAAGTGTGCCATATGCATCAGATGTTCAGCCAGCAGTCCGTGGGTGTGACGTCTGAGGCCGAGACTATCTTTCCTACTACAAGCACGTATCAGTAGGCGTGGCTAAAAGATGTAGTGATGTAGAAGCAGGCGTTGATCTTCTTCTGACACTTTGGCAGACTGGCTTCAAAATAAGCTATTTTTAGAAGGCTTTGGGTTTTGAAACTTGCAGGATGTTTTTTTTATAGTACAATGACCTCTTATATGTCAAATGATCAAGGGAAATATGATTTCTTAGTTCATGACCCCTTTAAACAATAAATATTAAAATTATTGTTTTACTCTATGATCACACTTTTAAATATTTAATTAATTAGTATGTTGGATTGTCATACAAAAGTGTATGACTGCCAAGGTCTGGGACAAGAACAAGCTATTTGAAAATCTGCAAAAAATAAATAATGAAGGCATGGTAAAAAGACATTTTGATTGTGACCTTGCTCTAGCAAAAAGAACACATTTTGAAATCAGTTTAAACCAAAATCTGTTCAAAAAATGTTCAAGCTAAAATCTACTCCTTTTATATAAAATTGGCATGTTTGAAGACACGCCTAATTGTTGGTAGATCAGAATATTTAAAGAAATTATCATAATTTTTAGATTCCAGTCGAATAGAATGCTCTATGTTCTATTTTGCTGTTCTCCTGGGTATCTCACTCGCTTTTATTTTGGAACTTTTATATCCCACAAAGTTTTGTTTTGTGCTACTGTACATGTACTGTACTGTACAAAGATATGTACTGTAAAACCTGTTTCACAGACACACTGAATATACTCTGCTCTGGAAAAGGGGTTAGTAAGGGGTCGGTAAGATTGTTTTTTTAAATAAATGAATACTTTTATTTTAGCAAAGATGCATTAAATTGATTTTAGCATGATATCTGAAGGATCATATGACACTGACGACTGGAGTAATGACACTGAAAATTCAGCTTTACCATCATAGGAATAAATAACATTTTAAAAATTAAATAAAGTTATTTTTAAATTGTACTATTTGGCAATATCACAGTCTTTACTCTATTATTATTATTTTTAATAAATGCAGCCTTGGTGAACATAAGGTCATTTTTTTTCTTTTCAGAATAATCTTTTCAATATTAGTATACAGAATTACAGTGATTAATCCACTGAATCAGTCTGTTACATAAACATGTTCTACAAAAGCCCCAGAATGCTAGTACAACATTATAATAATAATGAATTAGTCACACAGTTGAAAGTCACAACACTCACATGCACCACTCACCTGTCCACCCCGATAGCTGTCAGTGTGAAAACCGACACGTACACCGTCACCGGCTGAATGAGGAACACCAGAAAGCACATAAATCTTCCAAAAACCCACCCGCGAGGGTTAAAAGCATACGCCAGGGTAAAGGGCACACAGGTAGCACACATCAGCATGTCAGAAAACGCCAGGTTACCAATGAAGAAGTTGGTCACGTTGTGCATTTTTTTGGTGTGGCAGATGACGTAAAGCAGAAGGTAGTTCCCGAAAACTCCAACCAGGACCACAAGAGCATAGCACGGGATTATGAGGGGTATAAAAGACTGAAGGAGCTCCACGCCAACAAACTGCGGATTGCGCTTAGTAGTGTTCATTGACTGCAGCATGACTTCGTAGATTTGGCCAGTGCTGGAATTCTCCACGGTGGCGTTTTCCAGGCAATACGAGGGCATGGGAGTGCTGAGCCATTCGCCACCACTTCCATCCATCCTTACGGCTGGAATAGGTACTGCTTGTAGAGACCTAAAGAGTGGGTGTTTTGGCATAATAACAAGGAAAGAGATACATTTTGGTTAGCTTTCTTCACAAGCTGAATTTTAAACCATTAACAGATGGATTGAAATGTCTGTGAAGAAGAAGTGAGCCAGTTGAGTGTGTCCTGTGGAGGCGTGTGGTGCCAAACATGCAGTTCGCAATATATAGGTACTAGTTTGTCTTGAAAGTTGAGTTGGCTCATATAATAAGTGACTTTTGCAAACTCTAATGAGCACAGCTACAGTTTTCCTCAAAGTTCCTGTTCTCTATACCGAACCACTTTCCACACAGCAGTACTTCTGAACATTAGAGATGCAGGAGTCATGTCTAAAAGCCCTTCATTACTGCCTCGACTTACTTCGGATGGCTGGTTTCCATAGCAGGTTACTCATATAAAGAATCAGCGGGACTTGAGAACTGTGTGTTTCTTACGCTCTGTCAATCCAAACAGCAGTAAACAGAAACTTATAAGGACACTAATGAAAGGCAACATGATTTGAGTCAAAGATGCGTCTCGGCTGCAATCACACATGGCCGTTGCTGTAGAAATGCAAATGAGCCTCATTCACTCGCGCCCTCTAATTGAGTGAGTAAATGGTTCATAGATTAAGCATAAATGCTCTTTGGTCTTCCCTGTAACAAGCTCCTGCAAAAGCAGTGATTGTGTTTTCTGTTTTTGTCTCTTAGCCAATCAGTCAGTTTTTGCAAAGCAGTAGGCCTAGATACATCTTTGTTCTGTTTTGTCTTAAATGCTAATGTCATCCTCATTATCAATCAATGTTTTTTTTTTTTTTTGCATTTGACATACATTCAAAAATACCAATTTGTCAGTGATCAGACAAATGAAGCACCAAACACTGTTCGCAGGATAAATGGTTTAAAATTTTTTTTTGTTATGGGCAAGACAGTACTAAAATGGCCATACGTTCAGTGCAGTTCATTTTAAACAGCACCTTCAGCTGAATGCCAGAGACAACTTATTTAATTAGCTCAAATCATCAAGCACATTCAAATCCTACAAGATTCCCCAGAGTGTCGACTGGGTTAGATGAGAATAAATTAACAAGCCCTCGCTGGATATTTACTATGCATTTTCAGTATTTGAAATTAAGTGACATTATGTAAATATCACAGTAATCTTAAAGTGACAGTTTAAGTTTCCTACAGGCTGTGTTTACGTGTTAGTTTTACGCACCCTATACTTGCCTTGCTACTTGTTTGACAGTTAAAAAGAATGTTACCATGGAGTTTAAGCCTCTTTAGCAAAAATGTGGATTGCTTATTTGCTTGATTGCTTGTATAGTCACAAAATGTAAACTATATCACCTATAGCTCTAATCTGCTCAATTTAACAAAAGCTTGAAAATATTATAACATCATGATTTTCTGTAAAGCTGCTTTGAAACAATGTGTACTGTGAAATCTCTATATGAATAAAACTGACTTGACAGCGTTGTGAGATATAAAGTCACAAATTATATATAATTAATTTACAATTGGGAGGTATAAATTCACAATTTTCTTTTGTATTTTTTTGTACAGGCTTCAAGTGAAGCAGACTTCAATACTATTTTGTCCAAGTTATTGATTGTTTGATTGAAAAACCATCCAATATGTAACCAAATTTGTTTCTTCTTTTGAAAATATGAGAAATTCAAATTACATCACATGCTCACCAATGGATCCTCTGCAGTGAATGGGTGCCGTCAGAATGAGAGTCCAAACAGCTGATAAAAACATCACGGTAATCCACAAGCAATCCACACAATTCCATCAATTAATGTATGTGAAAATCAGTAAGCCCTCTAACTTTAAACCGTCACTTCTGGCCAAAATACAAGCCTATAATAATGCTTCCTCCTGTGAAAAAGTCCATCCCCTGTTGTCCTCTCTACATATTTATTTTAAGTTAAATCATCTTAATGATGGATTTGTTTCTTACACACAGTTTTTCACTTTACAAGATGTTAGTTGATGGACTGGAATCATGCAGATTACTTGTGGATTGTTGTGATGTTTTCATCAGCTGGTTGAACTCTCATTCTGATGGCACCCATTCACTGCAGAGAATCCATTGGTGAGCAAGTGCTAAATTTCTCTGAATCTGTTCTGATGAGGAAGCACTCATCTACATACTGGATGGCCTGAGAGTGACTACATTTTCAGTTTTGGGTGAACTATTCCTTTAGACCTATAATATTAAGATGTGTATTGAATGTTGGCAAAATTATTTTAAGTTGTATTTCCCAGGCCTAATTATAACACACTGAGCAAAAACTTGCAATAATGTCTGCTTCTGAATTGCACCCAGACTAAACAGCTCTTGATATCTATAAGTAAAGAGACACGTGAGCTATGTGTTATTCTGAGCCTCCAGCACACTGTGAGTTTCTTTAAACCACTCTGGGTGGTAGCGTGCTTCAATTATGTTCAGCTGGTAAAAACACAGACTAATGGAACAATTGAGGTGCTTTTTAGGACTCACATTAGAGCGAGAGCCCAGGTGAACAGAACCCAATAAGTGTCCCTGTGGTTTGCAGTACAATGCTGTCAACAGATTTTAATGTGCAAAATAACTAAAACAGACCAAAACTAGCCGAAACAACCTACATATAACTAGGGCTGCATTATATACCTAAAATTGTATTTCTCAGTATTTTTCCAAATTTCAGTGATAATCGATATTCAACAATTGTCTTTTTTATTTCTGTGATGCATCAAATGTGCAAATAACTGAAGAGGGAAGCTGACTGCAAGAAAAAGAAAAAGTAATGACCTTCAAGCACATGAAAACCACACATTAAGGCTTGAATTCACTACAATAATTTTAAAATATTTTAAAAACATATTTAAAACACTAGGCATTATGCACTTGCCAGCTTTATAAACAGTTAAAGACAACAACTGAGCATCCTTCACTAAACAACTGAGGATCACACACTAGCAAATCTACAAGTCATTCTGAACACAACACACGCTAAATCAAATGCTTCATTCTATGAGGATGCATGACAAATGAAAACGATATTTGGTCTAAAAGAGACTCAAAATATGTAACATGTCTTGATGTCCCCTGACTGGATGGAATCCTAAACTTGTCCCAATTTAGAGGCTGCATCCTTCGAAGGCTGCATTGCGAGGTCTGAATGTGTCGCAGCAGTGCGACAAAGACTGTCCTAATTCAAAACCTCATTCAAATGTGATCTCAAAATGTGTACTTTTTTTTAGGGGGCCATGATGGGTACAACACAACAAATGGATCCTTCATGGCTCAGACTATGCTAAGATTTATTGTGTGCCAGTGATACATTTTTTTTGTTTTGTTTGCCAGATTAAATGCCAGATTACATTTATAAATGAAGTATTGGGTTTTATACAACAGGTATTTCTGGTGACTGGTTCTCAAATCTGATTGGCTGAGAGCCTTTTTCAGCAGTGCAGTATTCTAGTGATATAACAGCACTCCAACAGTTTCAGTATTTGTATCACTCCGCTTTCAGTATTTCTCATAACGAGTTTTATGCTGGACACCCATATGTAGAATGTAGTTTTATGCGGTTTTAAGCAAGAATGTAGTTGTTTAGTCTTCAAATATGTGGTTTGTTAATAAAGATAATGTATTTGAAAATTTGCTTTGATATTCGGCACTCATGAACCCGCTGAGAGCAGCCTTACCTCGACCAGTTCTTCTAGAATTTGCCGCTGGCTCTGATGTCTCTATAGTAGTTAAATATGATTTAATTCATTTTGGGTCAATTTCACAGGTAGTATTTAGCCTCATTAATCTGTTATTTGTTCCAGAAACTGAGGGCAAAGTCTGATAACGTTATATTTTAGATAACTTTTATGCTGTATTTCAGAGCGCTACCTTTGTACTTTTGACTGAATTGCCTAGCAACATTTATGACGGCTTGTTGTTGTTGTTTATTAAATATTATCATTCAGTAAATAATATTTTATATAAATAATAGTATTTAATAATAGTATTTAGTATTGAGAAACTGTGTGTGTGTGTTAGTGATGGTGATTTTAGTTACATTATTCCACCATTAGGTGGTGAAAAGAGACTTTTTACTTTTATATTGAAAGAGATATTGCTCGGCCACTTGTTGCGCACACAAACTTGATTTTCGCATTGGTCTGAATGAAAATGCAAATTCATTTTTTGCAACTACATGCCACTTTTAAAGCATTAAAAGCTCACAAACGATGAAATCAACCAATCACCGCAGATTAGCGTCACGCAAAGGAGGGGGTTGGAAAAATGAATCATTGAGCGAATCGTTTGGGAGTCGTTGAGCAAATAAGGTAAACATAAATGCATATTACAAGAAAATGAAAGTGTTTTTTGACCTTGCAGGCATGTCAACCTGTTATTGGGGACTCCCAAAACCAAAATATGAAACTTTCATTACCCATAATAGGGACACTTTAACAGATGAAAGGACATAGTACCACAAAGATATCACTTTCCTCAGCCGACATTCAAACTAATGTTTTATTGTGAATATGAGATTGAGCTGAGGAATGACTGCTGTATCAGAGGCAGGTAATCACAATCCATCTCGCTCTCATAATACAGTGAGCTTTTAATACAATAAGCTTTTAATGAAGCCACTCAATGTTCCTTCGTTAGTTCTAAAGTGACGTTTTCAAATTAGTAACGGAGGTTTAGGCTCAGCTGTTAAACTGTCAAACTGAGATTTGAGTCTGTGGTGGAAGGACAAAAAAAGGGTTTTTAAAGGCACTCTGTTGTTGTCTCTTTTTTATGTACACGTTTGTGCTGCCGGACTGTTGTATAAACACAATATCACACTCGTAGCCATGCGACATGGCTGTACATCAGCATGCTGTGATTACCTACTGCCGAACCCTGTTTTGTTTCCAGACAAGCACTGTGCTCCTTCTCTACACCGAAACATACAAGTCAAATGTAAGCGACAACAGTCAAAAACGAGAACGTGATATGATTCAAAATAACATGAGGGTGTGTAAATGATGACAGATTTTTCATTTTTGCGTGACCTATTCCTGTAACCTCTATAACACATCTCCGACAAAGCTGTTAATACTTCCTGGGAAGTCTTCCTAAAGTGACACCTTTCCTATAGCCTTGACACATGTGCTGCACAATAAATCTAACACTAGCAGCAAGTGAGACACATGAGCGGCCAATGATCAAATATATGACAGCATGCATTGTTCATGCAACAGTTCCCCTTCTCGGAATAAGTTTTATTTGCCCTTTAAATGCAAATTAAATTGATCTAGTGTCAGGAAAGACCTTTTGTCTAGCTGAACACATTCAGATCCATTTCAACAGCACCTATTTGTCGGGAATCATTCTTACAGATGTCTCAGAAGGAGATGTCCCAAAGCAGTGAAGTAGATCTAAGGTTTTAAGATATTTTCAAAGTGAGATGTTTGGTGTTTGGTATGCAGGTATTAATCAGACGAACAAAAACAAAACTTTGCAATGCCATTTTCCAAGTCACATGTTTACCCAAATGTCTTTTAGTAATGCCTTAAAACAGCCTGTTTATCTCCTACGGAAGAAGGAGTAAACAGCATAGATTAATCGCTCTAGAAGCCACTTAATTCAGCTGTTTTTTTTCTGGCATTGTGTTTAATCATTTCAACTAAAGTACAAGCCACCTGCTCTCAAACGCTCTCATTGAAACATATTGCGAATCCAGGTCGGAAATCTGCAATCTCTGTCCTGCCAGGTGTGAAGCTTTTCATTTGATTCATGTTCACACACACACACACACACACACACATGTTGGTTTTTGTGGTTTATGGGGACTCTCCATAGGCGTAATGGTTTTTATACTGAACAAACTGTGTGTGCTATTGCCCTACACCAACCCTACACCTAAACTTAGCCCTCACAGGAGACTTTGTGCATTTTTAGATTTTCAAAAAAACACCATTTAGTATGTTTTTTAAGCCTTTTAAATTATGGGGACATAGGCAGTGTCCTCATAAACCACCTTCATATTGTAATACCTCTGTCATACCCATGTCATTATACAAATTTGTGTCCTCATAGACCACATAAACATGCACACACACACACACACACACACACACACTTTTTCAATGAATGTGTTGAACTGGTTCACAAATACAGTCTAAATGATTCATTTATGAAGTGGAGTAATTCCCATGGACTGAACAGAGAACTGTGTCTTTTTCTTTCAGTTCTTTTCAATTATTTTTTCAACATATTCTTAGTACATATAGATGTACTAAAATATATCACAAAACTAGTTTTGCACACTGCTTTAGTGTTTGTCAATGTTCAAAAGCCAAATTGAAAATGCAAATATGTTTATAACTTAACAGCTTTGAAAACAAATACAAAGTTGACTTTAATAAATAGATGTTTTATTAAAACGGGCTGCATTTTTTTTCTGAAAAGTAAAATGAGTCGTAACTTTCCATTTAATAGACACTCTTAAGCTTAATCTAGACCCAAGTAAATAACAGTAGCATAATATGTGTTACATATGGCTCTATTGGAATGTTATATAGATAATAATATGGCATGTCAAAGAACACGTAAAAAAGATTCGATTTTGAACCGGTTGCTTGTACATGAACTGTTAAAAAAATAGTCGGACTTTTCCTTTATGTTGTCGGTCCACAAAATGGTTAATCAAAGCGCAACGAGGAGGTATTATTACGCGTGAACAGACCAACAATACACACATCTTCTGTTCCATTAATAAGTCAAATAACAGTAGACTGTCACTGCAGAATAAATTACTATTAATGCATGAATCAAAATGAGCGTGAACCAAACTTTTGCCATTCGTAAGAAAAAAAGCACTGCTGAATCCATTCAGTTGCAGACTTGTCCTATCAATTAATCCAAAACTGAATTTATTAAAATCCTGTTAGCTACTTAGTGTGATGTGATTGCAGTAGCCTTCTGAAAGACGTTATTATTAATAACATATAGTATGCTTTTTATATTATAAAGTATTGCTTTGTAAATTGTATTAAACGTCTAACTACACTATTAGCCAACTCTTTAATGTTTTGGTTTGCGGATGCGTCTGAAATGTTGAGTATTTTACCACTTTAAACTCAGTATATCCAGTCAGAGACTCTTGAAAATGCATGAAAGAGCTGATTATAAACGAAAAATTAGAAGTCTCACCTTTTTTTAAACAGGGATGAGGTTTAGTTGATTCCTCGCGGATGCGCAGTTTCTCAATCAGCCGACTCGCGCGCGTTCGTTTATCATGGCATGCGCTACCGGACCTGAGTGAGAGCGTCAGACTAGTGTTTCCCGCTGGAGAGGCGGGGTCAAGTGTGTGTGTGTGTGTGAGTGTGTGAGAGAGAGAGAGAGATATTGGACTGAGTTTCAGAGTGTCAGAAATTGTTTCATGCGCGCACTATTGATTGTATAGTCCGTAGTATGCTTATGAATTATCATGTAGTGCATTCACATTCCCATTTAAAGGAATATGTCGTCCAAAAATGAATACTGTGTCATTACACATTCTCATATTCACTCTTAAAAATAAAGGTGCTTCACGATGCCATAAAATAACCTTTTTTTGTCTAAATGGTTCCATAAAGAATCTTCTGAAGAACCTTTGTTTCAAAAAAGGTTTGTGGCGAAAGAATTCTTCAGATTATAAAAGGTAAGAAATAGATGGTTCTTTAAAGAAGCTTTGACTGAATGGTTCTTTGTGGAACCAAAAAGGGTTATTTTATGGCATCATTATGTACAACCTTTTAAGCCCCTTTGTTTTTAAGAGTGTTGCTCCAAATGCGGATATTGCCTAGAAGAAATCATAGAAATTCATGCAGTTTCATCATGCAGTTTTTGTTGTTGTTTTTGTTGTTTTTTTTGTTTTTACAGCAGTTCATGACCTCAGCAGTCAAAGATCCAAAGAGGACAGAAATACATAAGCACCATAAAAAAGAAGCTCTGACTCATGCACTCCAAGTCTCCTGAAATAATATGATGGCTTTATGTGAGGGACAGACACACGTACCGTAATTCATTTTCACTGATGTTATTGATGTCTGTATCCAGATTACAGAAGGCTGATCTTGTGTATGCTGTAATGTAATGTGATCATGGCAGTTTGAATATGCATAATTAAATTTTTAATTCAAGGGCCTTTTTACCGATTTAGATTATAAATAAATCTAGAGCAATTTCTTTCTTCGATTTTTCAGTTCTGCATAGTTCTAGAATTACAGAACTGCTTCCTTTTCATTTACAGTCAGTATTTACTGACTGGTTAATATTTTAACCTTTCAACTTTAAATTGCCGCTTTAAATGGCAGAAATGTAGATGAAATGTAGAAATTTTTCAACACACAAACACACGTTGGTTTTTGTGGTTTATGGGGACTCTCCATAGGCGTAATGGTTTTTATACTGAACAAACTGTGTGTGCTATTGCCCTACACCAACCCTACACCTAAACTTAGCCCTCACAGGAGACATTGTGCATTTTTAGATTTTCAAAAAAACACCATTTAGTATGTTTTTTAAGCCTTTTGAATTACGGGGACATAGGCAGTGTCCTCATAAACCACCTTCATATTGTAATACCTCTGTCATACCCATGTCATTATACAAATTTGTGTCCTCGTAAACGCATACACGCACACAGACACACACACACAAGGGGAAAAAAAAGATTAAAGGGCCCCAAGACTTGAATTGTCATTGTATAAAAAAAACCTGCATGCAGATTTAAAAAGAAAAACAAAACAAAAAAAACATCAATGTCATGTAAAACGTATAAAAGCATGTTTTGCTGTGCCGTAAAGGTCAAGCAATGTTGCTATCAACAGTTACTAAAGATATCATGTTTTGTGCTGCTGCCGGGTCCCTTGTAGTCAGGGTTAAGTATGTTTATCTGTTGGTTTATTGGATGCAAACACACGCAGTGCTCTACTCTTTGACCACTTCTCTCTAAGCTGAGCTGCAGTTCAGAGACTCAGAGGTGAGCTGAACTCGGGGCACAAAGAGTAATTTAGATGAATACAGTATGCTTTCTTTGAACTTTGCACTTGATATGTTGTACGGTTCATTTACAGCAGTATTTGACTGTCAATTCCACTGTCGTCTTTGACTTACCAGTTCACCAGGTCCAAGCTTAATTGATAAAAGCAAGAAGGAAAAAAAAGAGTGGAACAAAATGAAACTATTTACAAGCTCCAAATGACATTTCTCTGCTGATTATTGTAGTGCAGACTAATGTTAAGGGGTCAAGGTTAGACTCAAGTATACACAAAAGCATAACTTTCTACAGATATTACACCTTTTTGGAGTTTGTGGTCAGTTTTGAAGGCCTTGAGATTGGAACACAAAGTAGCTTTCATTCTTTGATTTAATACTAATACTGACTTTATCAGTAAATATGGGAGATAATCCATTCAGTCACAGTATACTAGCTTTTCTCAATTGCTTTGGCACATTTTTCGAAACAGTCTTAACATTCTCTAAATTGTGAGTGCAAATGTCACAACTGTTTGCTGGAACTTCAGAACTTTATTGCATGTCTGCAAAATGTAGTTACTCACCCAAAACATTTCATTCATGCTTCAAAACCTAGTTATCCTGGCAGTAATTTGGCCAAGGCCACCAAAATATAAAGTAATTTTGTCTTCGCGTGAGCCACACTGGTCAAAATGGTTAGTTGTTTTTTCACCATGACAGTCAACCATGGAAATTAAGGTTTTATAAAAAAACTGATATTTGTTGAGAAGAGTCAATAGTACATAGAAAAAAAAGTATATGGACATTTGTATTTATACAGTACATTTATTTTTGTACGAATGTATTAAATGTAAAGTGAAATCTTGCTTGTCCAATTACTGTACATTTCATATTTCTTATGTTACAGATACACAAAAATGCAAAATAACATCCATGAAAAAAATTTTTCTTGGTGGACATCGTGCCACTCTTGTTGGTCAGGCCAAAGATGTCTCCTCGTCCACCACCAGTGTGCAGCATCCACCTGAACGCCCACCACACACCAGCTTACTGGTGGAGAGGAGACAGAGTGATGAAGCCAATCAGTGTAAGGGGACGATTAGGAGGCCATGATGGTCAGAGACCAATGGGGAAATTTGGCCAGGATGCCGAGGTCACACCTCTACTCTTTTCGAAAGACATCCTGGGATTTTTAATGACCACAGAGAGTCAGGACCTCGGTTTAACGTTTTATCCGAAAGACGGTGCTTTTTGACAGTATAGTGTCCCCGTCACTATACTGGGGCATTAGGACCCACACATACCGCAGGGTGAGCACCCCCTGCTGGCCTCACAAACACCTCTTCCAACAGCAACCTAGTTTTCCCAGGAGGTCTCCCATCCAGGTACTGACCAGGCTCAACCCTGCTTAGCTTCAGTGGGCAACCAGTCTTGGGCTACAGGGTGATATGGCTGTGGCTATATGGCAATGGAGAGTATGGTGGAATGAACTCCACTGTTATCCTTTCATGTGCAGCAAACCACTCCCTAACAATGTTGGTTCGGTGGAAGCTGACATTATCCCAAACAACAACATAATTAGGCAAATCTGGTCTAACTAAACCTCTTTCTTGTTCTGGAATCAGGTTTCGGTAAAGTGCGTTTAGGAAGGCCAGGAGAAGTTGGGTATTATAGGGCCCAATCTGTGGAATATGTGTGCTCACACCATTCTCTGAACTGGCAGCACACATTGTAATATTGGCCCCATGTTGGCCTGGTGTGTCAGTTGTGGCTCGGTGTCAAATGAGATTGCGACCACGGCTCTGGCCTTTGGACAGATTGAACACGGCCTCGTCCACAAAAACAAGAATGTGGGTTGTTTCAAGTTCAAGTTCAAGTATAGCGCTTTTTACGATACAAATCGTTGCAAAGCAGCTCTACAGGAAATTAAGTTTCCACAATATATTTATATATTGCAGAACCTTAATATATTTAACTTATGGCAAAATTTGGTAATTCTGTATGTTGTCTGAGCGTTGGCATCCTCTGAGGTCCCCTGAAGGGTTGGCATCATCTTTTCTCAGGTGTTCGGTCATCTCAGATCATTTAAGGGTTGGAGCCAGACTGGAGCTTCTGTAATTCCTAGTTACCACGGGATGTTAATCTTGTGACAGAAACAGAGAAACAAATAGAGACATAATTAGCGTAGCTGCTGTTCCATCTAAGCAAAAATGGTTTGTTCAACCCAAGCTAAAGAATAATAATAATGTACATTTGATCAGATATAACTGCAGTACAAGATTATAAGATGCATTATGTGAATGCTTGGCTAAAGAGATGTGTCTTTAATCTAGATTTAAACAGAGAGAGTGTGTCTGAACCCTGAACGTTATCAGGAAGGCTATTCCAGAGTTTGGGAGCCAAATGTGAAACAGCTCTACCTCCTTTAGTGGACTTTGCTATCCTAGGTACTACCAAAAGTCCAGAGTATTGTGACCTTAGGGAGCGGGTTGGATTGCAGCGTGGTAGAAGACGTTTCATGTCCTTCTAACTCCATGGTTCTCTACGAAGAAACACAGAAACAAAATAAAGTAAATTTTGATTCTAGAGTTCAGTAAATGTTTTCTCTTGTTATGGGTTTCTAAAACTTCAAGTAATACAGGCATCTTAGAAGTACAGTAAAACTCACTAAGTGCACACCAATAGTTTACCTGGATATACTGGTACCGCAGCTCCTTCACTCCTTCACTATTCCTCTCAAATGGCACCTTGTTTCATAGTCAGACTCTGTCTATGGTGAAAATGCTGACAGAATGTATATTTGCGAAGACATTATTGTCATTAATGATTGCACTTTGGATCTCTCTTATCCTAATGGAATTGCTGGCTATGACCATGTTGCAAATTTCTTGTTCTTGCTGATGGTTAAATACAGCTGCTGTGCCACCAGCGCGAGGTTGTTGTGCGGTTCTATAGAATGTACAAATAGACTTGCATTTACCTTTACCATATTGTTGTTTATTAAAATGCTTTACATACTGTAAAACAAACAAAAAAAAAATACATATTTACTTGTTTTCCATACGAAAGGTTTGCACAACTGATGAAACTGTGGACCAGCCTCTTCCATTGTAAAACCATGATTTAACATGATCCACGAGTGTGGCTCTGATTTCATCAGAGACACTGACTCCTCTATTATGTCTTCCTCTAACACCACCACCACGTATTCTTACACGTCTTCCAATTGCTCTTCCACGAGGATGTTGCTGCAGTTCAGGGTTGTGGAAGTCCTCTATTCTCATAAACATTGTAGTGATTGTGCTGTGGGCAATCTACATATACAGTGCCCTCCAAAAGCATTGGAACAGTAAAGACAAAATTGCTCTGTTGGCTGTGGAGTCAAGACATTTACAAATATGATTAAAAGATGAATATGAGACAAAACTACAGAATGTCACATTTTATTATTGGGTGATTCAACTCATAGATGTTTTACCAGCTAAGGCGTTCAGCACTTTTAGAGTTTCATCCCTCTATCTGATGTGATCATAAGTATTGGAACAGTTGCCTCACACGTCTTTCTAAGTGATCAGCTGTGTCCTGTTGCATTGATTCTTCAGATATTAAAAGCAGGGAATGTGTTGTATCAGTTATATCCATTACTTCTGCATTCTGAATCTTGCATTCGATGATGACACACACAAACCAGGATGAAGATGAGCTGACTTTGAGAGAAAAGCAAGCAATTTGGATGCTAAAAGAAAAGAGGAAGTCAATTAGAGCTCTAGCAAAAACAAAGGGCATGGAGAAATCAAGAGTTTGGAAACCACCAGCGACACCAGCAACCAACAATGACCTGATCGGCTGAGAAAGCATCAATAGTTGATGACAAACAAATCATAAAAGCTATGAAAATGAACCCTGAAAGACGTGCCTGTAAAATAACTAACAACTTCCCGAAAGCTGGGGTGATGCTCTGACAATCTACTGTCCTCAGGAGACGTTGACACAGAATTACAGATGCTACACAGCAAGATGCAAACCTCTGACCAGCACCAAAAATAGAAAAGCAAGATTAGAGTTTGCAAAAAAGCACATAGGTGAGCCAGAAGAGTTTTGGATCTGTGTTTATGAACCGATGAGACAGAGATGAACCTTTATCTAAGTGATGGGAAAGCAAAAATGTGTAGAAAAAAAGGGAACTGCAAATGATACCAAGCATACAGCCTCATCTGTAAAGCATGGTGGAGGTGGTGTCATGGCATGGGCATGCATGGCTGCCTCTTGAATCTTGAAATGCATGGCTGCTTCTGGAACAGGCCCGCTCAACTTTACTGATGACTTAATGTATGATGACAGTAGCAGAATGAATTTGGAAGGGTACAAAACCATCTTGCCTACCAATATTCAAGAAAATGCCACCAGATTCATTGGGAAGTGCTTCATATTGCATCAGGGCACTGACCCAAAACACCCTGCCAGTTTAGTCAAGGAATTTATAAGAAATGGAAAGTCTTAGATTGCCCAAGTCAATCTCCAGATTTAAATCTGATTGAACATGAATTTCACCAGCTGAAGAGGAGAGTAAAGGCAGAAACTCCCCAAAACAAGCAACAATTGGAATTGGCTGCATTAAAGGCTGGGAAAAGTATTTCAAAGGATGGGACCAAGAGTCTATGGGTCACAGACTCACTGCTGTGATTGTGCGCAAGGGATCTGCAACTAAATAATAGCTTTTAATCTTTTATATCTGCCTTATGTTCAACTGTCCCAATACTTATGCTCACATCAATGAGTGGGATGAAACTCTAAAAGTGCAGTTCTTTTTATTCGGTAAAACATGTGTTGAAACGGCTAATAATAAAATGTGACATTCTGTAGTTTTGTTTCATATTCATCTTTTAATCATATTTGCAAATGTCTTGACTCCACAGCCAACACAGCAATTTTGTCTTCACTGTTCCAATACTTATGGAGGGCACTGTATATGCTCCCAAACTTGACTGGTTAAATGGTTGATTAATACTAATTGTATTGCAATTAGAGGTCATTTGCCAATTTGGCAGACATTACAATGTCAATGTCAGATATTTATGGAATATACGAGTTTATACCAATTTTTCATAATTGAATGGATCGTTTGGAATGTGATGGCTCGAGATGTCTTCCTCGGCGTGGCAGACGGAGAAATACAGTCCATTTCTCTCCAGCAACCACTCCATGAAAGCTGCGAATTCCTCCTCGGGACCGGTTCGCTGGCAGGTGTGACTTACACTGCTTGCTCAGGCTGGTGATGTAGAATACACAGAGCGAGCAGTCAGAGAAGTGTGTAAAGCACGCAAGATCTAAAAAGTCCCTGGTATGGTCCTCCAGCGAACAGTCCTGTTGCTCCAGGCATAGGAGTTGGACAGCTGCGTTATCCATTCTGGGAGAGGAACGAGAAAAAAATTATAAACAGGAAGAAAAACGCTGCTAATTTTTACTCACTTGAGGGTCTGCTATTCTGTTATGGATGCTTTGCTAGTAAAGCACACGACGAAGGAGTATAATAAAAATAGTCTTTTAATTAAAATCCGAACAAGAAACAAGTAATCCAGGAGCGAGGGGTAGCGAAACAAAGGGTAGCGAACGACTTTATTTCTTTCAAAAAACAAAAACAAACAAACAAAAAAAGACTAAAAATAAAATTATGAAACAAAGTATAGCTTCAAGTAAAATTTTATAGTTTTAAAAAATTATAGTGTACAGTATTAATGCTAAATAATACTAAAATAACAGTATCAGACAGTCTAAAGATATTATTTATTCAGGCTCTGTAAACATCTAGAAACACAAATGCATGCATATAAAAATGCCCACACATGCAGAGAAAATATGGTGTTTGTCTCTTGGGTAACATGCTGTGTGAGGACAAATAACATTTTAATTGTGACCGTATTGTTATTAATTATAACCCTGGGAAAATAGAATACACACTGTTACAACCCGTAAAGAAATAAATTATTCTGCACAGTGGGGTTAATTATTCCATATAAACACATAGAGAAAAAAGTGCAGACACATACTGATGTGTGAGTGCTGAGACAGCTGCGGATAAATATTCATGGCCCTTCCACGAAATCCTGACTCAACAAACAGTAAGATCTCACAGTTTGATGCCCTGCGTCTGTGTTCATGCACTTCAGCAGTGGGAATTCACAGAGTTTCTCAGCATATACAACGAGTCAAGCAATGTCAGACTCTTACAGACTGGATGGATGAATGGACGGACAGACGGACGGATCTATAGCTACACAGATAGATAGACTGTGTGTCTCTTGATAGTGCTGCCAAGGCTTTTCACACATACACGTAGCTGTGATTAATTGCTGCTCTGGCTTTGACTGCATGTTGGAAGTAAAAAGATCTCCATAGATACAAAGGGACTAAAACTGTCATTAGTCTGGTAGGTGATAAGCATCTTTGCAAGACCTATATTAACGCTTAGTTAGAAGAGAGGAGTGCAAGGTATCTATTAAGGCATTCATGTTAATCTCTGGAAAATTATTAACGATGACAGTGATTGTAAAATCATCTGCTCAAATTGAACCCTTCTAAGTTTCAAAAGGTAATGAAATATGCTTTATTTTATTATTCTGTAATTTGTTCAATATCAAGAGAGTTTTTTTTTTTTTTTGCTATTGCAGCAGTTACAGATTCATCCGTGGTGGATATATAGGTCCGGGTCGCTAAAGACCCAAATATGTAATAATGATTGGCGAAACATTCACGCATTTAAGGGTTAAATCTACTACTGAAAAAAGTATAAAAAATAAAGGCAATTTAGAGATATAATACTGCAATTATAAGAAACGTAATGGTGAAATGTAAGGTCATATTGTGAAACATAAAGTCACATTAGGATCCACTATATTGTTAAAAAATTTGGGTTTGGTGTATTTTTTTATGTTTTTGAATGTTAATCAAGGCTGCATTTAATTGATCAAATAATACAGTAAAAGCAGCAATATTGTGAAATATTATTACAATTTAAAATAACTGTTTTCTATTATAATATATTTTAAAATGTAATTTATTCCTGTGATGAAAAGCTGAATTTTCAGCATCATTACTCCAGTGTTTAGTGTCACATGATCCTTCAGAAATCATATATGATTATTTGCTGCTCACAAAATATTTATTATTATTATCATCAATGTTGAAAACTATACTATATCATAACCATGATTTGTTTTCACGATGCTTTGATTAATAGAAAGTTCAGAAGAGCATCATTTATTTTAAATAAATAAAATAAATAAAACAATTGTCTTTACTGTAATCTTTTGATCAATTTAATGCATCCTTGCTGAATAGTAATTTTTAATAAATAGTTTATATTTGAATGGCATCACAGTATAATTATTTTATGAGTCAAGGCTTTTAAGGCATTTAAAAACGGTTGTTTCCATTTTGCTCCAAGCAATTCAAAAAGTACATGGTACATTTGAAGGACCATTAATATGCCAGGAACAGAGCCTGTGTGTAATTATGGGCACCCTTAAAATGGTCACACACAAAAATGTTTCACTAAAAAAAGCAGTATTTTCCAACCCTGTTCTTGGTGGCACACCCCACAGTAAGCATTTTGGAATCATACAAAACTTTATGAATTTATTTTTGTCTGTGGAACTGAACACAAAAGTAATAGTTTTGAAAAAAGTCCATGTTGCTCTCATTCATACTATAACTAAGCTATCAAGTAAGATTTGCAAATCAAGATGAATATTCAGTGAATAATGATATGACTTCCGAAGACATGGAATATAAACGACTTGATGCTTTTTAGTTCTTGACTGCCCATCTGCTATAATTGAAAAAGTGCAGCATGAACATCAAAACCTTTTCTGTTTGTTTTTCGGGCTGTAAGAAAGAACATCAAGTGGCTTGGAATGGTGAGTATATGATGAAAGTTTTTTTTCTTTGATGAAATGCCTATTTAGAAGAACAAGCAGACAGGAAAGACAGCACAACCCCATTATCAAAGCTCCTGTCTTCAAATGCCATCAGTCTGACCTTCTAATTACAACTGACAATGATAAATGGTATTAAACATCTAACCTTTGTGTTAACTGAATACCCGTCTCCACTGTGAAGTACAGATAATGTTAAAACTTAGTCCATTTGGAACAGTAATTCACACATACTGTATTAGCTCCAGACACATTGGACCATGGTGCTCATGTGGCTGTTGCAGGTTCAAGTTCAGCCTGCAATATGACCAAATCCAATTCCCTGTTCCATTCCCAATAATTTATTTTCACTACCCACTGTGTCTTTTGAATGAAGAGGCAAAAGTAAAGAAAACCTACTGGAATGTCACCTTCAGCACACCCTGAAGGCAATGCCTGGAGCCAACTTTCTCAGCTCTTTTTGCGAATTATTTGGTTCGGCTTCTTTTCCCTCAGGTCTGTCTCTCATGCAGAAAAAAAACCCTATCCCATCATTGTCAAAGACCACCTGTAGTTCTCGCTAGACAAAGCGGGCAACCGCTGTGCTTTTTTCCATCTCGACACCAGTAACCTCTGCCTCCATCTCAGAGTTCACTGTCCAGATAGATGGCTTCTGAGATTTCCGGTAATAAATGCATTTGGTCCAGAAAGGTCAGAGATATATGTAAAATTTATACCGCATGCACCCCAACATCTTTTGAGAGGAACAGTGTGACGCAAATGTAGTTCACAATGGCATGAGCACAGGTGAAGGTTAGCAAATTGTGATACTTTCAATTAATATCTTGAATGTCTCATGAGAAAGTGTATATAGTTTAGTGCTTCTTACCTAATCTGAAAGATATCTTGAAATACCTTCAGCTGGGTTGCACTTAATAACTGAATTCATAATCATAAATTAATGATAAATTATCAATCATACATACTGCATATAAATAGAGCAACCAGGAATATGTTGGGAATACGTTGCATGTCTTACAACACTTTTAAAGTGAAATGTCCAGTGAGTGGCACTCAAAACATGTTCAGTTTCAACTGAAACTTTGTTGTTGTATGCAGTTGTACTACTGTATGCAGTTCAGAAATGAAATATCTGGTGAGTGGTGCTAAAAGGTTAATGTCCTATCATTAAAAATAATGTACCACCTAAACTAAACCCTGTCCCAATCTTAACCAATAGTGTGAACAAAACAAATGTATCATAAAAACATATTTTCTGAAGCAAACATGCCATTATAGCTTACTTCTACAAATCTCAGTCATTTTTCATGACTTGTGTTTCACGGCATTGCAGATGTAAAGCTGCACCAGGTGTTCTATTGAGCAAGTTTACAACATCAGAAAAAAACATAAATGTGGAGTTGGTTATGTGATGCAAATGTTAAAATGTATTAGTTTACAAATAATGCATATGGTATAAGTGTTTTGAGGTCATTACACAGTGTGCAAAGAATAATCTGCTACTATAATCATAATCTGTGTGCAAAGGAAGAACAGCTGCAGCTATTTGATTTTGATTGATAAAGTGTTTATGTCAACTGGAAACTGCTGTGAATTGTATGTATAGGTACAATTTGCAAGTTTTGCAAAAATGTAGATATGGACACATTTTACAATGAGCCTTTATTGGTATTGAGGCACCTGACAATATCATTGGGTCCATTAAAATTGTTTGTTTTTCCACATTTTTGTACATTGTCTTGGATTAATGTAACATTAAAGGCAGGGTAAGCGATTTCTGGAAGCCAATGTTGAGTTTTGAAATCACCAAACACGTCCCTACCCCAAAAGGGTCTCACCCCTATTTTGATGAATCCGCTCCACATATATGTAGCCTACGCAACCCAGGCAACGATTAGTTCTGTGAAACATAAAATTACCTGGAACAATATGTCCCAGGAAAGATTAGGCAAATAGTCTGGTGACTTAACGTTTGGTCTGCGCGTGTTTCTCAATATTAAGTACGCAAATTATGGACTTGCATTCTCGGTAGTTCGGACTTCATGAGTTCATGAGTGAACTCCCGCGGAGGAACGACAAGTCCGGTACTTCTGCAAAGAGCAGCTTCTGCTCCTATCTTACCCCTTTTCCACCAAAGCAGTTCCAGGTGCTAATTCAGAGCCAGTACTATAGCCGGTTCTTAGTTGGTTCGACTGGCGAGCCCTTTAAGAACCAGTTGCTTTTCCACAAGCTAGAGAGCCAATACAGAGCCAGGTCTTACGTCACTGAATACGTTTCATGTTTCGGTTCACTAGCGCAGCACAACAGTCTTGTTCGAGGTGCATCAGCGCCACGCAGATCGATCGATCGGCACACAACACACTAAAGCACCGCGAGAGCGATCCAAAAGCATAAAGAGCCGTCTGCTTTCCAGTCACTCCCGCAGCACCCCAATGCCTCGCACCGAACGGTCCGCACAGCGCCGATCCATCCCGGACAAGCCTAAACAAACTATCAGCAATGGCGGACGTTGCTATTGATGTTCATGGCTTTGCAAACCTACATCTGCATCCAAACACGGCGAATCAAACGTGTTAGCGTTTAGCTACTATTTCAAATATGGCGGTCCAAGTTTCTGTTCGTCTTGTTGGTCACGGTAACCCCGCCCCCAGCTCCTGATGCAAGCGGTTCTTCCTTCTAGCCCAGCAATGTTGTGGTGCTACTTACGAACCGCTTTTACTGGTTCGGAGCTGGTGCTTTGGATGTCGAAAAACAAAGAACCGGTTTGAAACTAGGCTCTGGCTCCGAACCAGCACTGGAACCGCCTTGGTGGAAAAGGGGTATCTTTGGGATATATGAGCACTGAGCGCCTGGTAATCGCGTGGAGCTCACGTCTCCGAAATTGGCGAAGTACATTTTCAAATAGGCGCTGTTTTTATAAATAAACCACAGATTTGAGTTTTAAACAACTACATTCTCGCCTGAAATACACACGTCCAGCAGTGGCGAGCTGTGACTTTTGAAAGAGCTGTGAACTGAGAAAGCACAACAATCCTGAGGAGTCATAGAGCAAGGCGCCAAAGATGCGGAGAATCTGCTCGCCCGGAAGCTCCCGTCACTGACGTAGATTTACAGAAAAATACAGCTGGTTTTCATAAATAATTTTACGTACTAATTCCCAACACTTTATTAAGCTTTAAGTCACATCTCAAACGATAAGGTGTCAACTTCTAATCATGTTTATATTAATTAGCCCGTGAACTCATTTTCTCAGACGGCCTGGATATGCGGCGCATTCGCAGCTTAAATGGATGGAACGACACTGGCATCCAGTGTAGGCAGGCTTTAGCTGTTGCGGCGCATCCGGTGTAGACATGGTGTTACTCACCTATCCAGAAGAAACAAAGCAACCTCGGCATCCAATCGCAGGCCTTCCGCTCCTTGAGTTCTCTCCAGCGCTGGAAAGCTGATCCGATATTTACACGAGTCTTACTTCTTGCCTTATCGTTCTACAGACATTTTCCTCTTTTGTTTTTTTTTATCTGCCATCTTTAACTTTCTGTTGCTCGGCTCGGCTGTTCACTGAACGTTCTGTTCTGTCCTCCATATCATGAGTAGACACGCCCCTTACTGTTGATTGGCTACAAGTTTGTTTTAGTACTCGGCCCCGACTCAGTTTTCTAAAACGTTTTTGAAAAATCGCTTACCCTGCCTTTAATGCGTTCTAAAAAGTTTGCATGAAGCCTTACATTTTTTTATTTTATTTCATTTAGTTTTTTTTTGCAGGAAGTGAAAATGGAAAGTGTTTTTACGTGATGCTTGGCTGGTGGTTTTATGGTGTAAATTTAAAAGTATAGTTATTAAACTTAAACATTCTTCCAAGTAGCAAAATATGTATCATTTAAAATAATTTTTTATTGGATTACTTTATTTATCATTTTAGTTCATTGAAATGATTTGTGGTAAGTCATAATAGTGAGCAACTGTCAATATATTCTCAATGAGATTCTCAAGGTTGATCATCTGAAAGCCATCAGCTCAGAGCTGTTCAAGTAAATTCAAAGCCTTATTCAACACGTAGGATGAATGCGCAATGTCATCTCCATTCGGCTGACATGCTGGACTCTTTTTGCAATCATCTGGAGCCGATGACTGCAGTCATATCAGTGCATATTCTCCTTGTAATGTGCTGTTGCTATGCTGCAGAATGTCTTCCACAATATGGTCACATTGCAGCAGACAGAGAAATTGATAATAACGTGAGTGGAGTGTATAATTATAGAGAAAGGCTTTTTGGAATTATGTGGTAAGTGTCGATCTATATTTAAACGATCCATTAACACAAGGTTAGTCATTTAAAGTAGCCTCTGGAACTCATTTAATTTCACTGACATGGATTCAGGTTGAATAGCATACTGTACATATCTCCTATTTTAAAACGACTTCATTGGCTGCCAGTGTCGTATAGGATCAAATTTAAAACTTTGGTTCTAGCGTTCAGAGCCTTGCATGGTCAGGCTCCTTCTTACTTCAGCGATCTGATCCAGCCCTATACCCCTGCCCGGGCTCTGAGGTCTGGGGATCAAACTCTGCTGAAGGTTCCACGCACTTGTTTCCGGACTAGAGGTGACCGATCCTTCCAGGCTGTTGCTCCTAGGCTTTGGAACGATCTTCCGCCCTCTTTGCGTTCTATTGACTCTGTGGATACTTTTAAAAGCTATCTTAAGACTTATTTATTTGTTCAAGCTTTTAATTAGCTATTTTGGGCTGTTATGATTTTTGTGTTGTTTTGACCTTATTTATACTGTACGGAATTTCTGATTTTAATCTGTGTTGTGAAGCACTTTGTGGCATTTGTCTGTGAAAGGTGCTATATAAATAAAGATTACTTACTTACTTACTTACTGTACATGATGAAGCTCTTCTTAAACTTGTGTATCCAAGGAAACATTTAACTGGACATTGCACAAAATATGCAAAAGTAGCAGGATATTAATTTTCATCAAGAAAACAGTGGCAAATGAAACGGGAAAAAAAACTATTCATCCAAGGAACTAGAACTTGGGAAGGGAAAAGCAGTAATTAATTCGGACTGTGTGAATCTTATGCAGCTAGTTATTTTTCTGGCTGGAGTTTGTCTTTTTGAATGAATTTTAAATACTGCATATGCTTGCATGAGTTATCAGTAGACCTTTGTTACTCTGGCAAAATCGTATATGGATTTTGGCTGGATAATCTTGAATTCAAATTCACGGGCACAGCTAGAGAAAAAGCTCAAATGAGGTGAAGACTAATCCATCTGTGATGTTTTGACTCTCACTTCTGCTGTTGACTCAGGTTATCACACACGAGACCTTTTTATCAAACGAATCATTAGCTCTCAGAGTAGGATGACGAGTATGAAGTGTCTCTGGTTGCAAATACATCGTTTAGATACTACTAGAATATAATGATTTTTTTGTGACCCTCTTTATGTGTTCATGTTTTTATTATGCAAGAATATAAAATCAAATTTTTTTACAATTTACGTAAGTTGTATCTGTTGCAATATTTTGAGGCACAGTAAAGTTAAATGAAAGTGATGTCTAGAACAATGAAGAAGACATTTTAGTAATGTGCTGGTTGCTTGGTTTCATATAATTACATGATACATGGGGACTGGAGCTGTCAAGCTTAAAACATAACCTAGAGAATATATTTATATTTATACTAGTACAATATATTTCAGGTCTTCTAAAGTCAAAATATGATTTATGTCCATGCAATGAAAGTCAATTGGGTTTTTTTTTTTTTTTTGGGGGGGGGGGGGGGGGGGGGGGGGGGTTGTTTAAAATATCTTCTTTTTTAAGTAATACAGATGAAAAATAAAATCATTCAGGTTTGGAAATGATTAGAAATTTAATTTTCATTTAAACTATTTCTTTAAATTGAATTGAATTTTATCTTATCTTATCTTATCTTATCTTATCTTATCTTATCTTATCTTGTCTTATCTTATCTTATCTTATCTTATCTTATCTTATCTTATCTTATCTTATCGTATCTTATCTTATCTTATCCTGTCCTCTTTCTGTACACAAGAGGATTGTATGCACTTATATTGATCACGTACACACATTTGAACTGCCAATGGTCCCAGCTGGTTAAAAATGCATGATGATATATATCTTTGCTCCTGACTGGGTCACAATTAGCTTTTCTCCTTGGGGAAGTCGTGGCCTAATGTTTAGAGAGTCGGACTCGTAATCCAAAGGTTGCGGGTTCGAGTCTCCGGCCGGCAGGAATTGTAGGTGGGGGGAGTGAATGTCCAGCGCTCTCTCCACCCTCAATACCACGACTGAGGTGCCCTTGAGCAAGGCACCGAACCCCCAACTGCTCCATAAATGGCTGCCCACTGCTCCGGGTGTGTGTCCATGGTGTGTGTGTTCACTGCTGTGTCTGTGCACTTTGAATGGGTTAAATGCAGAGCACGAATTCTGAGTATGGGCCACCATACTTGGCTGTATGTCACTTCACTTCATTCAGGCAGGTGTAATTGAAAAGAAGAGAAAAATTAAGATACTGTCAGCGACTGGGAAGCACTCTCAACTTCCCAAAGATCAAAGATGACCATTACAGGTTGAGCTGGTGTAAACTTTAGGATCTGAAGAGGAAGGGAACGAATGTTGTGTAAGTGGCACACAGGAACATTGTGTCCCTGTGGGTGGTTTTATTCAAAGAACACCGATGGAGAGATGTGAAAGAGATGACTGATAAAAGATTGCTACTTTTTTATTTCTACTTTCCTTTTTTTAATGGTACTTAAAAGAAGAAAAATAGCCAATTATTTAACAGGAATGTTTAAAGCTTTCTCAGATCACAGCTTGATGGGATAGTTATTTGTGAAATGAACATTTTGTCATCATTTAGTCATTCTCATATCGTTTCAAACCTGCATGACTTCCTTTCTTCTGTGAAACACAAAAGAAGACATTATAGCAAAATTAGCTCAAAAGGGGGAATATTTATCATTACTTGTAACTGGTTATAATTAATAATAAATATTTAGATTACATTTTAGAATTAACTGTAGCAGAATCGATATTACAATTATTTGATATGTCTGTGCACCGAGCAGACAATATAATTATTTATCAATTCTAGGAAAGATTATTTTCCTGGCCAAGGAACAATAGCCTTCCTACTTGTACAGAACTAGCAGTAGTTTAGCATGTAGCAAGGAATAGCATTCATTGACTTCGAATCGTGAGCAGAACACAGAGACAATCAATTGTGAATATAAGGGATTTAATAAATTCTCTGCTAAATGACTAAAGTAAAGAGTGTAAAGACCATCGACTCTACCGTGCGACTCCACCGGGCTAGGACACCGGCAAAGGATATAAGTATTGCATTTTATTTTATTTTTTTTATTTTTTTCCTTTATATGTTTACTATTGAAATGTTGTTGTTGTATGCATTTGTCAATTTTATTTAATTTCTTTATTTTCTTAAATGGGTGTGTATAGAGTATTTACAGAGTGTTAACTTTTAGTTTTAGTTACTTTTTCTTATTTGTAAGTCGCTTTGGATAAAAGCATCTGCTAAATGACTAAAAGTAAAAGTAAATGACTAAAAGTAATAAATGAAACTATAGCTAACATACAACTAAACTAAGCAAAACAGAATGAAGGAAAGTAAGGAAACGAGAGAGAAGAGCAAAAGAATGGCAGTATTTCACATCAACAGACCTGCCAACCTTTGAAATTTTTTTGGAGTACCTCTTGTGTGATGGCATATATCATATCCTGATATTTTGTGAGGAACTGCTGTGGGGCATGGACTCTTTTTGGTTTCTTTTCAGGTCTGCTGCTCTCTCTCCCCCTGTCAGTGTCTTCATCTGATGTCATGTTTTTTTTTTTTTTAGCTGCAAGGCATGAACACACACACACTTTTCTGTCACCAAGCACATAACTTTACACTACGTTGCCAACTTAAATGCCTGGTGAATAGGCAAACTAGCTTGCAAATGATGTAGTGTTAGGATAACGTTATTCATGTTAAATATTTCCCAAAGGTCTGCACTCATACGACAGCTGCACGATTCTGGATAAATTGAGAATCACAATTTTTTTTTGTCTCAAACAGAGATCACGATTCTCCCATGAAACAAAATAATGTGTGACAAAACATTATTGCTGCAGTCTATTTAAAAGTGTTTAATTTGAACGAATTATTAAACATTTAAATTAATATGTATTTATAATATATTTAGTTCATATTAAAATGATGAAAAAGTGGTTTGAATGAATGATTTAATGTCTCACTCATAAATACTTCACTTGTTTCTTTACTGGATGAATCAGTGTTTTTAAACGAATCTCTTGATTCAATCACAAATACATTTTTTTAAGTCACTTTTCGCCACCTAGTGGCGAAGCAATGCAGTCGATGGTTTATTCAAAACCCTGATAGCAACAGACTCGGGGGCGGATCCAGTTCGGTCTGGATCGGATACGGTTCGGATGAGCTACTTCATGAACGATGATGATGGCCAGGAATTTAGCACCCATGTAAATGGTAAATGTAATGTAAATGTAAATGTAAAACATTAATTAATATGCAAATGTCAAAAGGCTAAAAGGGTCTCTTAAAACCAAGTGTAATCAACCATCAATGAGCCTATGCAGACGCTACAACATTTTGTCAAATGTCTCAGGGTTGTTTTTTGTTTTGGACCCCCCCTTCTTCTTTTTTGTATACAGCCAAATGTAGCCATGTAGGTGTGATGCTATCAGAACATTGTTATGTACAAGCATCGCAATAAGCCTCCATTGCCTTAAAGGTGCACTACACAATATTTGAAAAACCACAGTGTCGGTCAGAGTCCCTAAACACACTTGCAGCCAATCATCAGTAAGGGGTGTGTCTAGTAATGATAGAGAGAAGAGAACGCTCAATTTGAGTGCACACTGCACAGGACAGATATTAGCAGATTGATTATAGATAGAGTGAAATATTAGATAAAAAAGAGGAAAATATCAGAGGAACAAAACATTAATAATTTGGGTTATGATCAGGCAAGAGGTAGAGCTTGCGTAAATATAGGAGCAGCTTTCCAGCGGTGGAGAGAACTCAAGGACCGGGAAGGCCTGAAATCGGACGCAGAGGTTGAGTTGTTTCTTCTTGATAGGTGAGTAACGTTGATTTTACATTGTTTAACACAACTTATCTGTGTTGGCTTTTGTTTGAGTATGCTTGTGTGTCATCTTTGCTTGTTTCCGTGATTGTCATTGCCATGGTTGTGTGTGGGGTGGAGATATCAAAATAGGAACGAGGTCCTGTTGGGGAATGTGAGTGTTTGTTTTGGTGCTTTCAAATATCAACATCGTTTGGCAAAATTCGCTTAGTGCACCTTTAAAGGGATAGTTCACCCAAAAATTTAAATTCTGTCATTAATTACTCACCCTCATGTCTTCCCAAAGCCATACAACCTTTGTTCATCTTCAGGACATAAATAAAGATATTTTTGATGAAATCCGAGAGCTTTCTTACCCAGCACAGACAGCTACGTAACTGACACGTTTAAGGCCCGGAAACATAGCATGGACATCATTAAAATAGTCCATGTGACATCAGTGGTTCAACCTTAATTTTATGAAGCTACGAGAATACTTTTTGTGCCCAAAGAAAACAAAAAGATGCCTTTATTCAACAAATTCTTCTCTTCCGTGTCTGTCTGCACCGTGCGTTCGCGAGAGTAACACGAGGCAAGCGTGTGGTACTGCTGACGCAGGAGCCGTCGTTCTGACATAGAAGCCGGTTGCACAGGCTTTGTAAACATGCCACACTTAAGGACTTAAGATTTTGACAGAGAGGATGACTTATTTGAACCAGAATATACAGATTATGAACAAAGAGAGATGGATGTTCTACGTCACAAAGCTGGCTCCTGCCTCAGCAGCATCACACACATGCAGAGAACTATTTTAATAATATCCTTACAGCTTTTCTGGGGCTTGAAAGCGGTAGCTGCATTGCTGTCTGTCTATGCTGTCTATTCAACCTGTTTGGTGGCTCTGTTTTCAGAAATTGTGGAATATTTGTAAGGTGTTGGACAAATCTCAAGTGAGAAGTTTGTTGAAATATTTATCACAACAAGCTTCCCTTTATAATGTTGGTCTTAATTTGTGAGAGTCAAAATCTGGTTTTATCTTGAAAATGTTTATCTATTTTT
Source organism: Barbus barbus (assembly GCF_936440315.1). Lineage (NCBI taxonomy): Eukaryota > Metazoa > Chordata > Actinopteri > Cypriniformes > Cyprinidae > Barbus > Barbus barbus. Next base: position 9,908,516 of record NC_136756.1, read on the forward strand.
ATAATTTAAAAATGAATCATTGATTTGCTGCTTGAATGACAGTTAAGAAGTGTTTGAAGAGTCTTGATGCTTAGTCGCTCTTAAAAGCACCCTTGAGTTTTTATGTGAAAAAAATAATAATGCAAAACCATGCATCATGTTTGTTATTATTATTTGAAAAAGAAAAAAAAAATCTTTGTCTGTAAACAGTCTAACTTTGAAAGAGCCGCCTAGAGTAGGTTGTTTACCTTGGATATTCAACTATATTTTTATTGGCAACTTTCTTACAGAAGGTATATTATAGAGTCAAACATTTGCCTCAAGTGATTACACCTCCCATCAAGTTCCCTTTAAGGTGAAGCTGCATGCTGCTAACAAGTCTCACAGCAACAATTGCTTGATTGTTGGCGAACAAAATTATAATGTATAAAATTACAAGACTTGTTGCATACACAGTTGGATACATATGTGATTGGTGAGAAGGGACCGTATGTAATCTGTTTGTGGTGAGCATAGTGAAAATCATAATATGATGACAATATACTCTACTTGGGACAGTCTAAGCGTCCATTCACTAAATGGACATGAACAGTGGCACATTGTATAAAAAAAAACTGGGTTATTATAGTTAACTAAAACTAAAACCATAAAAAAAATATTATTTCTTGAAACAACTTTAAAAAATCATCTAGTTGCAGCACAAGTTCCTATTTTCATTTAGTTTAAATTGACTATCTAAATAAAACTAAATAAGCTACAACTAATAAATTAAAAATAATACAAAAAAATGAGTTTTAGTATATCCTTGTGCCAGTAAGAAAAATGCAGTAGATTTGTGCAAGCACTACACACAAGAGTAGAAAATTATTAAAACTTTAAAAACAAACAAAAAATCATTATACAAGATAAAACAGCACAAATGGTCAATATTATAAATAACAAATGAGTTAGAATTTGTAAATACTCATTTCAGAGAGCTCATTTAAAAGTCTAATATGGGCAGTGGGCACAACTGAGTTTCTGAAACTATTCAACCTACATGATTCTGTATCAACTACCGCAAGATATTATGTTCTAAATATGGAATAGGTCAGATATTATATTTTGAACTTGCTTTAGTGCAGTCTGTCCATATATTGGGCCTCATGCATTAAACAGGAGCAGAATGAATTTCTATAAAAGTAGTTCATAAAATTGTCCTTATGTAAATTCTAAAAGGTACTATTTACATAGAATGATTTTACAAAAAATTTACACAAATTTCTTTCTGTTCTGCATAGCTTTCATGAATGAGACTCGCTGCCTGGGTTGCCTGTATTAATTAGTTAATAATTTTTCTATGGCAATTGGTCTAATAATTTATTTCACTTATACTTCATTACCATTTCTGTCTTCATAGCATTAGCAATAACTGATAAATTAGTAAGTTAGTGGGTTGGTATATATTTCATTCTTATGCAATCACTTATGCAGATTTCACATTTTCAGTACGTCTAGAGTCGAGAGGGCTAATTAATTCGTCCAGCCAGTGCCAGGAACATTCGGACGGCTTGCCTCACAGTTTAATAAACGCAGTACAAACCCACAGTGAAAGAATCAGCTTCCCTGCTGTTTTCTTCTAATGAACGTCCCTTTGTTGTCAATTATGCAGGAGTTTGAAAAGAAACAAATGTGTCTCAGACTGGGCAATGTTTGGAAAAGATCATTAGTTAGTTCCATTCTAGAATATCAAATATTATTCATTTGCGAGAACACAGAATCCTTCTCTGAGGATTTAAGTACGTAAGACCCATTAATCCTCACAACTAACAAAATGTGTGAATGTTTTCCATGACAGGGGATGATAAGGATGAAGGATGATTTCATTTGACAGAATTACTTCATTCAGGCTTAGGCTGGAATGTTAATCAATATGTAGATGACTGTTTTGAGCTAATTCATGCTGTAAATTGCTTTGTCTGACATCAAGCCCCACTATAATCCATCCAGCGATTCGTTTTTAGCACATACTTGCTAGAAAAATGCCACATTTACCCTCGGAAGGGGAATACATTTGCAAAGTGCACTGATAGATGAGTGTTTCTCTGAGTATGTTGTTTTCCCATTTTTTTCTGGTCGACTTTGAAGTATGTACTCAATTTTACCAGCTTCATCTGTTTGATATGCTTTGCACCTTCATAGGAAACTCTTGTGCAAAGACCATCATGTTCAATTCTCCTCTCGGCATGAGTTCAAACTGAATTTGTACAGCAGTGCACCTTTCATCGGTGAACTGTGAATACACACGAGCGCATGGAGTTAATACGTAAGCACACTGGGAAATGTGACCTAGAACATGTCGGATACAATCTACCTGGAAGATCAAAGAAATCACAATAGTTTTGGCTTGATTTCTTAAGGACAGAAGCTTATACAGTCATAATATAATGTGTCTGTCACTGTACATTTCAAACTCTGAAATCCGCTTCATCTCGCTGACCTTCATCACTGATAAAGCCAGCCCCAAGGTTAGTGGCCTGACATTTGGATGTAATCAGACAATATTCTGCCATCGGTCTTTTAACAATCCTGTGATTCGGTGATGCAATCCAGCCTCATTTACTGTATTCTGTCAGAAGTTCGTCCTACGAAGGTCTGACTCACAGAAAATGTGTTATTATGCACATCACTAATGTCCCTAATGCTGCTTTGCTGTCATGGTTTGCACTCCTATTGTGTTTTTACAAAAGGAATACATTTAATGTTCTCTTAGTACAATAAAAGTTATCCAGAAATGTCCCTTGAGCGCTTTTGTGAAACCCCCAGTATCAAAGTGAAATACTCTTTGAACAAAGTCTCTTCTAATAATGTTTTGATCAAACTTGTGTGGGTAAGAGTAGTTTTTCTTGGATTCGTGCAGCTCTTGTCCCTCTCAGAGAGGCAGTTTAACCCCTATAGGGTTTGATAGGCAGGTGTCAATGTTTTCTTCTAGTCTTTAATACCTAGCTTCTGCTTCACAGACCATCTCAATCAGACCTCCCTCCAGAAAGATTGCTTCTTCACAAATCAATATCCAACAATTTACCTCCTGGTTTTAGCTTCAAAGCCAATACAGAAGTAGCTGCGTGTAGTATATTTCCAACATGTATTACTGAAGACAAAGGTTATGACAGGACAAATATGGTGCGCAATCAAGCCAGTTGATCACCTCCAACATGCTGCTCCAATTATAGTTATAGTTTATTAGGATGATAGTTGGGAAGCTACTGGTGACTGATATTATAAAAATCTGACAGAGAAGAAAATGGGCAACTTGGGTAGCATGTTGAGAACAGGCACGGGTCCATTTAGGACCAGGCACTTGGTGTACTAGATAATCAGTTAAAGCTGTGACTTTTTGCAGGTTGGGAAAATGAGATCCCGTGGTCACAATTAAAGAATTTGTTCCCACAGCATGTTAATTTCTTCCCTTGTTTCACTTAAATTGTGGTCACTGACCCCCCTAACAAAATATTTTGTATACTTAATATGCTTATAAGTGTGACCTGATAGTAATGCTTTCTTTACGGCATGCTATTGCAGTTCAATTGAAAAGCATTATAGTTTAAATTTATATTAAGTGCAATTAGCTAAACTTTTTTTTGTTGTTGTTTAGTAGGACTTAAGTGTCACGGTGCACACATGGGGATGAACACGAGACGAGGATGAAACTCAAAATAACAGTCTTTAATGACTTCAGACAAGGCAAGGCAGACACAGACATGAACACCAGGGAGTAATGAATAGACCAGACCAAATCAAACCAAACTGAACAGACAGGACTATAAATACACAGGATAATCATAGCTAATTAGACAAACACAGCTGGACAAGAATTAACTAATAATCACACTAGACAAGGACAGGAAAGAAACCAAATATGGAAACATGTGGCGGGAACACGACACACAGACAGAGGACTGATATAAAGTACATCTTTAAATGTAATTTCATAATTATTGCTGTTGTATTTGAATATTTAAAATAGTAATAATTAAATTATAATTAGTAAAATAATTGAATATTTAATATTGAATAACATACTGCAGTTAAAATATGTGCTTTAGTAGATTCCAAAATTAGTGTTCTTCTTTAAAGCAGGACAAAACAATGATTTAAATGCATTTTAAAATAAAACTTTTAATTTGCCTTTTATTTAAGTAATATTTTCTATAAGTACAGTTTTTTTTATATGTACTGTGGCGGGAAGAGCAAACAACAGACACAGTGGGTGTGGCGTCAGGCCTCGGAGAGGCTTTTATTGAACAGAAACAGTGTCCAAAATAAACAGGGGATCTGGTGTCCTCGTCGTGCTGCAGGGTTCGTCAAAAACGGCCTCTGGTCTCCTTTCCCACATACTGCCAGACCGGAAGCGTTACCTTCTGATCATATTTCCTTAAGCTGGTAAGAACTCTAGCATTTAGGACTAACTGTGGCTTATTTATTGAAGATGCAGGGCAACTAGTGCATTCCAATAATCTAGTCAAGAGGTGAATGCATAAACTAGCTTCTCTGCATCAGAAACAGATACCATGTTCTGTAGCTTGGTGGTGTTTCTAAGGTGAATAATAAAGCTGATAAGCCCTTCATTAGCGACTAGTTCTGATGTTGATGAAAGCCCACAGGGCAAAATGTCAATTTAATGTCATGTCAGTTGACTTTCTGGCATTATGTTAGTCGCCACCTTTGATATTTACTCTTCACTATGTTTGCAGGTGTTATTGAGAGGGTGTTCACTATTTGAGCTGTTTCTGTAAGCTTCTATCTGAATAGGACAATCAAAGAGTCACACCTGTTGGTCTTAGGTTAGGTAACGAAAGGGAACAATAATAGTTTTTGAATGTATTTTGACTGTGGTTTGAGGGTGTTTTTTGCTCTGCTTTGATTTTAAAGTTCGCAAATTGTTGTGCATCTGATCTAGTTACTTCTGAGAGATACGATGGGCTGCACAAGTGGCTCATATTCTGCTGTATTCTGTCTGTGTTTTTGTGTACCTGGAGGTGAAGGGTTGAGCTGGGGCAAATCTCTAATGGGTTTGCACTATGACAGTCATTAATTTTCTTCATTGTTAACCATGTCAATGAGCACCTGTGAAATGGAAGCACAGGAGCATAATACATCCCCTCTCAGCCTGTATTATTAGATACATAGCGCCGCTCGCGCTCCTCTAATTACAGGACACACACAGAGAGGGAGAGAGTCTGGATGAGACAGGAAAATCAGAAGCTATTATGATTCATATCTCACTATCATTTAGGTGATCAGGTGTTGAAATATGGAGTTGAAATATGAAAAGAAAAATCCTCTTTTACAGTCAAAGATGAGGAAAAAAGATGAAAGTGAAATTACATATATTAATTTTATTCGCAGAAAACTATACCATTTATGCTAAAATTTCTTTTTTTAAATACTAAATTAAATTAATGCTATTAAATTAAATATTATGAACTCAACATGAAATTAATATAATGAGTTATGTAATAAGTCTTAGATAGGTGGTTATAGCCATGCAAAATACCAATTTTAGTAATCTTTAGTAATCTTAACTCCACAAAATGCTACGTTATTTCAAATTCAAAATCAAAACCATTATATTATTCTATGTTGTTCTATTTTTAAATAAAGCAAATATAGATCATTCAGAAATCATAAGATGCTGATTTGCTGCTCAAAAAACATTATTATCCGTGTTGATTCATATTTTTGTGGGAAAGGCGATACTTTTTCCCCCAGATTTTTCAGCATTTATTTGAATACTTTTCATAACAGAGTACAAATCTTTATTGTCTTTATTTTCATTTTTTTCTGAATAAGATTATTTAAAAAGAATTATCCAAAAATGTTACCAATCCCAAACTTTTGAACAGTATATAAATTTCATTATTATGAATAATAATAAGTGAAAATAAAAATGTGGTAGCAAGAACATTGTTCTAAATGAAAACAAATAAGGTTTAACGACAGAGGGATTGCATGTATAAAAAATGGTGCATGCATAAATATCAGTTCCCATAATTTTATTTAATAATAATAATAACATTAATAATAATAATTAGCAATTTCAACCATTTTTTTACATGCATCCCCCCCCCCCCCCATTTTCAGGGGCTCAAATATAATTGAACAAATAAATATAATAATAAATTAAATGTTCATATTTAATATCTTGTTGAGAATCCTTTGCAGGCAATGACTGCCTTAAGTCTGGAAACTCATGGTCATCACCAGAGACTGGGTTTCCTCCTTTGTGATGCTTTGCCAGGCCTTTACTTCAGCTGACTTCAGTTGTTGTTTGTTTGTGGGTCTTTCTTTTCTTTCAGATCTTTCTGTGGGCCTTTCCTTTAGTTTTGTCTTCAGCTAGTGAAATGCATGCCCAGTCGGGTTGAGATCAGGAGATTGACTTAACCTTTCCTCCAATTGTGATGAGAATACCCTCAAATTAAAGCTCAGAGTGTGCACGTTAAGCCCATATTCATATAACTGTAACTTGAATATGTTTTGGTCAACAGATACAATAATAAAAATTGTGCCTGTGTGCATATAGAGAGCTCTTAAAGAGATAGATAGATAGATAGATAGATAGATAGATAGATAGATAGATATTGTAATTGTATCTAGAAGTGTAATTAAATATTATATAACAGCACATAAACATGGAGTGTGACTGCTTATAGTTTAAAACGAGGAGACACTTGAACACTGTTTCTAATTTGTTGAAAGTTAAGAAACTGCTGAGCATTAGAATCCACTAATATTGCCATATGGATTCTTAAATTCATTCAGTCTGTTTGATTGAAGCCCTCTAGAAGCTCCAATTGGCAGAAGTAGTCCAAGTGCTCATATTTTCTTAGTTTACCAGCTGTGCGATTTGACTGTCAAGCAGTTGTCGCACATGTGAAGACTGAATTGTCAAGGAAACTCTTTACCAGTATAAAAGCTTACCTTAAATAGCTAAGAAAGAACTGCCAGCCATTATGCAGGTCAGTACAAGTGAGTCAGATCTGACAGCTGATTGAATGTTTTAACAAAGTGACTTATTTTAAAGAGTGCAGAGCAAGCCATCATTTCTTTTTCTTCTACTTCCTTCAGTGTCACAAAGGTATCTGTCTACTAAACACACAATGAAATGTGGATGTTTGCACAAGCTCTGCAGTCAGAGCTCCAGTCACATCATATTTATTTATATGGCGCTTCATATGACAGATTTCTTTAAAGCAAGCAACTTTACTGGATTAAACACGAAAAACCCAGTGCCAGCATGGCTTTCGATTAGAATTACTCCTTCACTTTCTACTATAAAGCAGATCTTCAGCATATTCACATCTGACCTTGACAGACTGAACAGAAGAAATGAACTGGAGATTCAAAGAAGGTAGAGCTGCAGAGCACATCTATTTAATTGATCTGCTCCATCTACGGTTCTGAATACAATTGAGACATAATCTTTGATAAAAGAACGATTTTTATATTTAAAATGTTGCTTTTTATGAAATCCAGAACAAAACATTCAAGTGTTGATAAAAAAGAATGCATGAAACTAAAGTAAAATGTTTTTTTTTTTTTTGGACATATTGCATGTTCAGATTTTCTAAATATTTCTGGGACAATGAAAGTTTTGGTGGGGATAGAGTTAAGTCAAAATTCACAACAAAATCTGACATTTTGAAACTATTTCTTTGGGGACTCAACAGTCAGAGTCAAGGACTAGAACTATCCATTTTATAAATATATATTGCAAATATTTGGTTATATATAAATATTTGGTTAACAAATATTTTGTTAGATATTTTGGAAGTAATGAAATCATGACATGAATGTCTGCTGTCTGATGTCACAGCTCAGGATACTGTACTGTAGGGTTTGCATATTCTGCATGATGTCTATAAAAACTTAGTATATTCTTGTGGTGCCATCTGCAAATCCACATCGTCATGATGTCATTTTTCCTGCGGCTCTACAGTGATTAGTCATATTTTGAGGCTGAAGTAATTGGTTCAAAACAGCCTGGCTGCAGAACTGAGAGTCCATTTGCAAAAATTACTGTACGTATTTTAGATTTTTGTTTACCTGTTTAGATCCGTGAACGACCCCTTGCTCTGTCACATTGACTTAGTTTACTGGATTGGCCTTGACAAAATTACACTCTTTGCATGTGAATCACAAACACAGTCCCAAATGAGTTTTGTCGCACTATGGCAAAGAGCTGGTTTAAAGACCACAGAGCAGGCTACTCTGTTCAGGGCTCTGGAGTATAGTTTCAAGGAGTCTATGTGTTTGATTAAATTTCCTGTGGCTGCTACTTCAGTCAGTGTTGAATCACAAGATAGTATTTGTAAATGTCATATTTATTCATATTCATTAATTTAATGTCGACTTCCTGTAGGAAGGATGCATTAAATTGATCAAAATTGACAGTAAAGACAATTATGTTACGAAAGGTAACATTTTTTTCATCAGTGTTTCTTGAGCACCAAATCAGCATAGTAGAATGATTTCTGAAAAAAAAATGCCATTACAACAATAAATTACATTTTAAAATAGAAATCCTTGGTGAGCCTGCTTTCAAAGAACATTAAAAAATCTTACCGACCCCAGTCTTTTGAACCATAGTGTAGTGTACTGTATGTACAGTCTGTTTCTTACACAGAGCTATGATATGGCTTCAAAAGACTTGGAATATAATGCATAATATTATACATTTACATGTGATGCTGCTGCTTTTTTAAAGCTTGAAAGCCACCACAGTCCCCAATTATTATAATTGAACGGCAAGAGCAATCAGCAAAATATTCAAAATATCTCCTTTTAAGTTGTGTGGAAGAAAGAAACTCATACAGGTTTGAAAAGACATGAGGATGCATAAATGTTGACAGGTTATTTTTGTGCAAACTATCACTGTTATATCAATGAAAGGTTCTTCATATTTCTCGCTGTTGAATCATCTCATGAATAAGGTCCTGGATTTGCAAATCCACTGAATAATTCAATGTGTTTTCAGAATGCTCTTTACAATACCTGGAAAATCTTGACAGATCAGTGACAAGTCATTTATGAAACGCATCCAATTCTGAGCAAACAATACTCATCTAGAGCACAGGTCAGTTCAAAACATCCACCGACTCTCATCAAAGTGTTACAAAAAAAGCTGCTACGCTTCTGCAGAACAATGAATGAGATACATTGTGTTTTTATATATAAACCACTCATGACAAGATCATATTACCTCTCCACATTCTCCTGTGGTCAAGACATAGAAACAAAGGTTGAAATGTGTAGATATGTCTAGCTGCTTGGTTTTCAAAGAGCTCTCTTCCATGTTAGTGGAGTGTTTCTGGGATTTTCTAAGTGCCCTTTCCATGTGGCTCTGAACTCATAGCTCAGCCTGGAGAAATTTTTTTTTTGTCCTATTGCTCAAGGTCAAGGCAGTGCCCCCTACACCGTTTTCCATCACTTTCATTTTGTTGACCATCTTATCAATTTAATATCTGCCCATTTCATGTTTTATGATTGGGTTCAATTCAAACGTACTATAGATGAGAAAAAAAATGACAAATTTAAAAAAAGAAGCAGAAGGGTCATTCCGTGTCAACTGTACAAAAGGTCCCTGGCTCAAATTTTTGTTTTTCCTAATATGTTTTATGAAGAAAGATAAACATGTGTAGTGATGAAAGCCAAAATATTAAATGTCACGGATGAATAATTGCTGAGTAATCCACTATTTTGTAAAGCGGGGGTCAAAATGGTAAATTTCACCTGGGATTCAGAGCCAAATTACAGAGGGGTAAAAATGACTTTAGAAAGATGGCAGCATAATAATGTTACTTTTACACAGAGATTGGTAGGTCTGTTAGTAAAATCTGTTGACTTTAGGAATCTTTATTTTATAATTTTGTAATAATATTTCTTAATTCATATTTTGGAATCTTAATTTTCAAGGCCGTACATCGTTCAGTCCCAGAGTCAAGGCTCCATTTACAGATTGTTGAATATTATCCATTTTCAGTGGTCAAAAACCAAATGTTGGTCACTTTGTATTTATTATGTCTATGGGGGAGAGCCTATGAGCATCCGATTTTCCTGCCAAAACGTTTCTTAAAGCAGCAATTTTTGAATTTGTAATGAGCGTGTCAGTGCGGGTTTTGATGCTTAAAGTCACTACTCAGGATGGAGATGAAGATCACCAAATAGTTTGGGATTGTTCCTCACAGTTGTATGTATTCTGAAGATTTGGATTACAGCGCATAAATAATTTTAAATTGAATAAATTTATTAATAAATACTTAATAAATTAAATTTAAATTTTATTTGTAATTATGTTGCGTTTTTTTGGTGTATTTTATGGTTATATTGTCAGTCACAGCATGTCTGAGGAAACACTTTTTGTGTAACATGGTACACAAAGTAAATATGACATGATAAGTAATGGTTAAACGATTACAGAAATTGTATTCATTTTAAGGGTTTAATGTGTAGTCTTGTTTAACGTAATGTATTGTTCGAAAAAGTTGCAGCAGAAATGAAAATTTTAGGTGTTGTAAATACGTCAGTATTATACATTTAGATGATGCATAAACGCTGTTGCGTGGATGGGGTAACTCCTGTTTACTCTGCTACTAAAGCCTGATATGTTCACATTTGTTTAGCTACACAAACCTATGGTGCTCTAGCCCACCAGAAAGGGAGAAGCCGACTGCTATACAAGTCTGCTCAGAGTGCCATTTTATCAGAATCTTTTGACTGAAGCGACAGTCATTGATTCGCATGCAGCCTCACATCATGGCAACTTCCCTTATTTGAGGGAACCGAGGTTCCGCAAGTAACCGCATCGATAGGTCTCCCGTTGCATGTATGAGAAACGCATTCAGTAGTGCCATGCTATAAGCAAGAGCAGGACGAAGCTGCTCTGTGAGCCCAGTCCCGGAACGCCCCTACTGAGGGCTTCTGCAAACATGAGTTAAGATTCAAGGGTGTGTAAACTTTTGAATGGGGTATTTTTTTATGAATTCAGTTATTTTGTTTTGTGGAGTATTTATAAACATCTGTTATGTGAAATAGCATATTCAGGGGAGTACTAAAAAATAACATGCAAGTTTCATGACTCCTCTTAAAATTATTTGCATATTCTGCAAGGGGTATGTAAACTTATGTAAACGTGTGTGTGTGTGTCTGTGTGTATGACGAGTTTATTTGCAAAAACTGATAACTTAGACTGATGACTGATAACTGACTTTTATTGTTATTTGTTTTTATTTTTTGTTATTTTGTTATCATGGCTTTATTGTTTGTATTGTGTTTTATGTTATTTAGCTAGTTTTGTTGTTGTTGTTGTTGTTTTTTACCTAATCAAAATAACCCAACTGCAGTTTGATTGAGATTAAATGGAATGCACAATAAACAAAATATGATTTTTGAAAATTATTTAAGAGAGTTATGTTCATATATAACTCTTCATATATATATACACACACACACACACACACACACATATACACACACAGTGGGGATTAAAATTAGAGAACAACCTACAATATCCTAAATTTCGAGGTCACTGCTTAGTCCTATTTGAAGTTATCCTAACAGGAGTGAAAGTGCAGTTTTGACAGGCTTTGCAAGATGGTGAGCCATTCTAAAGTGACTGAAACCCTCCAACAGCAGGCTGTCCAGATGAAGGTCAATAGCAGCCATAGCAAGAGAAGTTGGTTGTTCCAAGTCTGTGATTTCTACAATTTTGCATCTTTACAATGTCACTAACTCATTCAAGATCCGCAAAAAGACTGGTCGTCCATGAAAGACAAATGCACAAGAGGACAGGATAATGCGAAGAAACTAATTGGGCAATTGGTTCAACACTGCAGATGGAATTGCTTGCCAATTGAGCGATAAACATGGCAAGGATCTGTCTCAGCATACAGCGTCTCAACGTTTAAGAGAATTTGGACTGAAAGCCCACTCTGCAGTGACCAAGCCTCTCATCAGCAGAAAGAATCAAAAGGCTAGGCTCACCTTTGCTAAGGAGCATGTTGCGTGGAGAGAGGAGAACTGGTCCAAAGTTCACTTTAGTGATGAAAGCAATTTAATTTATTTGAGACCGATGGGAAACATTGTGTTCGTCGTCAAACTGCATTCTAAAAAAATGCTGGGTTAAATACAACCCAGTGCTGGGTAAATATTGGACAGAACACAGGCTGGATGTTTAACCCAACCTTCTGGGCAGTAACCCAACTGCTGGGTCTAAACAACCCAATCGCTGGGTTCGTCCATATTTTACCCAGCGCTGGGTTGTATTTAACCCAGAATTTTTTAGAGTGTGAGGAAAGACTGAACCCAAAGTGTGTAAATAAGACAGTGACGTGGAGGAGGAAGTGTTATGGTTTGGGGGATGTTTTCTGCAGCAGGAGTTGGGCCTTTATACAGCTACATGGCAGAATGAATGTTTATTAGAAACTCCTTCAACAACATGTGGTTTCTTCCCTGCGTTCATCACCCAATCAGCCAGCAATTTTCATGCAGGAAAATGCCCCGTCACACAGCAAAATGGGTAAAGCAGTTGCTTGAAGCGGAAAGAATTGAAATAATGAAATGGCCAGACCAGAGTCCTGATCTAAACCCACTACCTATTTAAGAACTATCCCTTTTACTACTTGTATATAATGCCGCTCTGATGTTAACACCCATAGTCAGTTGCAAGATATCATGGCAGGCATCATATTTGGTTCCTACTATCAGTACTGCACTTCCAGTTAAAACATGACAGTTTTCCTTTTATAGTACCACTGGATAATAAAATTAAACAGTCTTTTTTATTCTTATATAATTAAAAAATTATGAGTTTCCTTGAAAAGTGTCTAGCGTCCACAGTGTACAAATTGTTACCATGTTATTTCTTATTATTGTTCTGTAAAATTGAAAACAACATGGCAACAGCCCAGCTAAGCTGTTTCAAAGGTTATATCTAGGTGACAAATCGTGACAGAACAAGATGACTTCCACATTAAAAGTGACAGACAATCTATTGTGCTCTAAGACAAAACTGCACTGAAGACAGAATTGATCAAAACAATTCCAACCGGGACAAACACAGCTTCACTAACACTTACCCCTTATGGATTTCAAAATGTTTAACATTAATCAAAGGACATTACCTGAGCAATTTGAACTACGTATTTTTAAGATATCAATATGCCTTTGTGCCTTCTTATACCCATTAGTCAGGTCTAATAGTCTTTTACCTTTAATAGTCTTGTGCATTTGTTCTCCACTGATAATTTACCGCTTTCTTTGTAAGTGACAGAAAGGACATGAGCTGCAAGGCGCCCACACAGTGACAGTTCAATACAATCCAAATACATCTGGTGAAGCCCAACAATCACTGCAGTTCTGACAGCTATTTCCTCCACATACATTTTTCTTTCCTCATATGATGACTCGCAGCTCTTTACAAGTGTAAACTAATCTTTTCCTGGTTAACCACTGAAACATTCAAAATCCAGTGTGAGAATTAGGGACACACTGATGCCACTTTTTCCCTTTTCAAGCCTGGCCTTCATGCCTGGCCCAGTTTTATGACAGGGTAACCCACCGCTACATCAGAGCCATGGCCCCTTGCAAAACTTCTCAGGTCATCCATCCTGGGTTGGGGCATTCTATACAAGGGCAAACCGGCATTCAGCTTCTGGCCAGACCTGGAGCAAGGCCTGCACATCAACTGCCTCGAAATGATGGTAGATTGTCTAGTCTTACAAACCTTCCTACCAGCCTTAAGGGGCTTCCACGTCCTGGTCTGTTCTGACAATATGACAGTGTTAGCCTACATCAATCACCAAGGCAGTCTCAGGTCACACTCCCTTTACAGGTTTGCTCGTCACCTCCTGTTATGGGCACAAGGCAATCTCCTTTCGCTAAGAGTGGTTCATGTGCCGGGCAGACATGCTGTCCAGGAAAAATGTGTCCCCAGGAAAGTGTAAACAATATCCCCAAACAGTTCAAACGATCTAGTCGGTCTTCGGCAAGGCAGAGGTGGACTTCTCTGTGCTAAGAAGACAACTCTTACTGCCCAATCTATTTTCCAGACAGTGAGATGCCCTGGCCCAAGACTGGCCCATCACTCGCCTGTATACCTTGCCCCCGATTGCTCTGCTTCCTCAGGTGATCAGGCGAGTCAGGGAAGTCAAATTCTCGGTCCTTCTGGTGGCCCCACTCTGGAGGAACCAAGTATGGTTCCCAGAGTTGATTCAGCTGTCATCAACAGCCCTTTGGCCAACACCACTAAGGAAGGACCTCCTCTCACAAGCGAAGGGCATGATTTCACCTGAGGCCAGAGCTGTGGAGCCTTCATTTTTGGTTCAGTCAATCTGAAGCCCATGTTGCTTAAGACCGCCCTCCTTTTGGCATTAGCATCGGTCATGCGAGTGGGTGACTTGCAGGCACTGTCAGACACTGCTTCTTGTCTTGAGTTTGGACCTAACGACTGTACAGTCATCCTCAAGCCAAGACACAGCTATGTGCCGAAAGTGTTCTTGACTCCATTCAGAGCTCAAGTTATTACCCTTCTAGTGCTCTCCATTGCAGATAGTGAGCTGAGTCACAATCAACTCTCAGAGTCTACGTTGAGCACTCTGGCTTTTTCAGGCATTCAGAGCAGCTCTTTCTATGCTTCGTAGGCGCTCCAAGGGGCTGCCGGTCATGAAGCAGAGACTCGCTGGATAGTAGATGCTATAGCCTTGGCTTATGTCTCGTGGCCCAACTCTACCAGAGGAATGGCCTCCTCATGGGTGTAGTCCAGTGGGATTTCTATTGGTGATATTTGTGCAGCCACCGGCTGGTCATCGCCATTTACCTTTGCCATATTCTATAACTTGGATGTCCCTGCCTTGCAGACGTGGATCCTGTCTGCTTAAGTTACCAAAAATCCCCTTTTGTAAGTGAAGTGGGTTATGTTATGTAGTCCTCAGCCTAGATAGCTCGGTTCTCATTTTTAATCTGTGTTGTTTCCTGGATGATCCATGACTGTTTTTTTGTTGTTCATGAGTCCCTCGTCGGTCCTAACTTCCTGCTGTTCTTCAGAAAAATCCTCCAGCTCCTGCACATTCTTCGTTTTTTCCAGCCTCTTCTGTATACTTGAACCCTTTCCAATAGCGACTGTATGATTTTGAGATCCATCTTTTCACACTGAGGGCAATTTAGTGACTCATACACAGCTATTACAAAAGGTGGAATCATTTACTAATGCTCAAGAAGGCAAAACAATTATTTTGTTCAGAATATAATTAATATTTAGTCATCTTCAAGAATTGGCTACAAACACATCTCTCCCATCTCCCATCATTATTTGACCCTCTAACTCTAGCACTCTCTATTCTAATTCTATTCTTAAAAAAAACTTGCACCTTTTATAGACTTTCTCTCTATTCATTTACTAACTGCTTGTTTTCTTAAACAAACACTAGCTTCTCTATTCTTTTTGTATTTTATCCATTTGTTTTCTTTTTATTTATTATAGTTAACAAAAAGCAAAAAAATGTCTCTAACATTAGCTTGCTCTATTCTTTTTCTATTCAATCTGTTTTCTTTTATTATATAATTAACCAAAAAAAAAAAAAACACTTACTACCATTGCCCTTGATTGCCTCCATTGTCCTCATTGTCCTCAATCGCTTTGGATGAAAGCATCTGACTAAATGTAAATGTAAATGTGTTTTGGAGACTGATGTGTGAATATGGTGATGAATACTCTTCTGAGTGTTGTATGGGAGAGAGATGTGAGAATGTTGCTTGCTAAGTGGCATCACACAGTGGGTGATTTACAGATGTACTTTTATTTCTTGAGTTACTTTCAGCCCTATCAAAGAACAGTCTTTCCTATAAATATATCAGAACAAACAAAATAACAGGAAACCAGTAAAGTCGACTGCAGATCTGTCTGCATTACGGCCTTCATTAAATGTTAAGTCTTAGAAAGTTAATAGTCTGTTTGAATATATTTGAAATATACATGCTTATGATTCAAAGATAGAAATTCTGTGAAAGGCATACTACAGATGAAGAGCTGAAGTTTTTGTGTGATGAGAGATCAGAGTTGAGAGCTTAAGGCTTGATGTATGGATTCAGCAACATAGTCCAGGTTACGGCTGTTAATGGCACTGACATTCAGACACCCGTTGGGTAACAAGTAGATATGCTTCTTCTGAACCAGAAACTCAACCTGTCGAGCTGATAGAGTATATGACATTTATTTAGTGTTTGCATTTAAATGTATACTGTAGTATTGAGCTACCCCTTTCAAATGTTAGTACTGTTCACTATTAGGTATTACTCACTATTGAGTCCGAAACAGCAATAAAGCCCTCCAGGTTTTATTATGTGATCCCAATGCCACGGGCCACCCAATAACCTCAGTCTCTCACGCAGACGCTCTCGGATTAGCATGCAGCGCTCAGCGATGGCCTTCACACTCTCCTGCCTGAGAAAAACTTAAAACTCATTTGCTGAATAATAAAAAGATCAGTTTTTAATTTCAGCACTGCCTTTGCATAAAGAACAGAAAGCCTTGGGCATTTGTTCATCTCAAAATCATAATCACAAGTGTAATGTTCAGATCGAGATGTTCTTAAATTGCAATGGCAGTTTCAGGGGTAACTGATTTCTCATTGCATTTGAACACTAAACTTTGAAATGCCCATGGTCAAGAACAACTTCATCTATTCAGGCAGCTTTGATGTAAAGACACTGTGACGAGCAGATGTTCTAATATTTTTAAGGACATGTATTCATGGCCACATACACGTAAATGTGTTTCTATTCTTAAGCCACACTTACAATGTATGAATGTCTTTGCATGCACAAAATGTCAAACCAAATGGCAGAGAAAATACAAGAAACCAATCGTCATTTCAGTAGATATACTGTTGAAAACAGAAAGTAATGTAATACCTTTGTCTGAATTGAGAGATTTTGAGTTTTGTTTTTCTAAACAAGTTTCCATTACATTCATGCATATTAAACATCCAAATACTTTGTTTATTTATTCATTTAAACAGTGACCTCACAATTAAAACAATACAAATGCTTTTGAAAAATTAAATTTGGATTTATGCATTTAGGAGCTAGAAATCTCAGGTTACAATACTTCTGAGAAAACCTCATTTGTTTGCAAATGCCAGTTGGTTTGATACTTTGTATGGATCGTTATTCATGCACATTAAGTGTGACTTACTGTAAGCATGCAAATAGTTTGTAAAAGGTCACTATTATATTAGGTACTGAGTTTCTTTAAATTAATGAATACAATTCTCAAATTAAAAGGTTTATGACAATGCCAGGTTTATTAAAAAAGCTGGACTAGGAACAAGATAGAGCAGTGCAAAGAACGTACAGTATAGATGTTAAATGAGCATTTTAGTCATGTCAAAAAGCTTAAATGAAAGGAATAAGTCTTACCACTCAATTAGATGGGCAGGATTATTTAATACGGTGGCAACCACCCTGGCCCCTTCCATCGGCGGGCAGGACCAAAGCTTCTGAACGAGTTTCTCAGCTTGAGATTGTACGGCCAGCAGGTTCTGCTTTAACACAGAGAGCAGATGCCCCACTCTCTCACCTATCAATGAGAATATCCCAAAACATTTGAGCAGCTTAAGATGTAAATAATATTTAGACATGCATCTCTGGAGTAATATCTAAACTGTAACCCAACTACAAATGGTAAACACACCATAAAGGCCAAAGTTGTGAGAAAAAGACTGAGCGCAGAGAAGTTCAAGCCCCAAAGATACACAGTAGCGAACTGGCCAGGCGTCTTGCTCAAGAGAACCACTGCACAAGCCTTGGGCAGACATCAGGAAGAATGGAAATAATTGGCGCTCCTAATTGAGAGAAAGAGACAGAATGAGATTAAAAGACTGACTTCTGCTTCATTCAAGGAACAATGGTATATCAAACACTACTCACACACTCTGTGGATATTAGTGATAAAAGCTTGAACTATGCTATGTATAAACTAATCAGGATCAGATCAAAGCCATTAATGGTCAGTCTAGTATTAGGGTTCAATGGGGCTAAAAGCACACCAGAGTAAAAGTTGAATTTGATTTTATTCTCCTCTAAACCATTGGATGGCACAAAAGCTTGCAGCACTTTCCTAAACATCTGTGCTTCACTATGTATGTGGAAATCTGGCTGATCCTTGATGCAGTTGTGGGCAGCAATGCAAAGTTGATTCTGTGCAATAATTTGATCTAATATTTAATGTTGTTGTTTTTTAATGTTATAGACTTATGTAACAAATGAGAATCAATACAACTATCAAATATATTTTGCGAAAAAAAAGTGAAAGATTTTCTGCTTTGTTCAAGGTAATTATTTTTTTTTTTTTAAATACCTGAAGAATATGTGAAAGTATGGTATTTGGGGTAAAAAGTGTCCCTAAAAGCATAATAACTGATATAATAAATATCTGGTAGATTTTATTTTTCCATTAAAAAAAAATATTAAATAGTTAAAATGAGATGGTTAATATAATTAATAGTTGGGTGTCCAACTTCAAGATAACCACTATATTTATAATGAAACCATCATATTTAAAAATGTTATTTTCATCATATTATATAACAAAATATGTTATATAATATGATGAATATACAGGTCCTTTTCAAAAAATTAGCATATTGTGATAAAGTTCATTATTTTCTGTAATGTACTGATAAACATTAGACTTTCATATATTTTAGATGCATTACAACACAACTGAAGTAGTTCAAGCCTTTTATTGTTTTAATATTGATGATTTTGGCATACAGCTCATGAAAACCCAAAATTCCTCTCTCAAAAAATTAGCATATTTCATCCGACCAATAAAAGAAAAGTGTTTTTAATACAAAACAAAAGTAAACCTTCAAATAATTATGTTCAGTTATGCACTCAATACTTGGTCACAGATTCTCTATGGGGTTCAGGTCAGGAGAGTTGGCAGGCCAATTGAGCACAGTAATACCATGGTCAGTAAACCATTTACCAGTGGTTTTGGCACTGTGAGCAGGTGCCAGGTCGTGCTGAAAAATAAAGCTTCAGCATTATATCTATATCTCCATAAAGCTTTTCAGCAGATGGAAGCATGAAGTGCTCCAAAATCTCCTGATAGCTAGCTGCATTGACCCTGCCCTTGATAAAACACAGTGGACCAACACCAGCATCACTGACTGTGGATACTTGACACTGGACTTCAGGCATTTTGGCATTTCCCTCTCCCCAGTCTTCCTCCAGACTCTGGCACCTTGATTTCCGAATGACATGCAAAATTTGCTTTCATCCGAAAAAAGTACTTTGGACCACTGAGCAACAGTCCAGTGCTGCTTCTCTGTAGCCCAGGTCAGGCGCTTCTGCCGCTGTTTCTGGTTCAAAAGTGGCTTGACCTGGGGAATGCGGCACCTGTAGCCCATTTCCTGCACACGCCTGTACACGGTGGCTCTGGATGTTTCTACTCCAGACTCAGTCCACTGCTTCCGCAGGTCCCCCAAGGTCTGGAATCGGTCCTTCTCCACAATCTTCCTCAGGGTCCGGTCACCTCTTCTCGTTGTGCTGCGTTTTCTGCCACACTTTTTCCTTCCCACAGACTTCCCACTGAGGTGCCTTGATACAGCACTCTGGGAACAGCCTATTCGTTCAGAAACTTCTTTCTGTGTCTTACCCTCTTGCTTGAGGGTGTCAATGATGGCCTTCTGGACAGCAGTCAGGTCGGCAGTCTTACCCATGATTGCGGTTTTGAGTAATGAACCAGGCTGGGAGTTTTTAAAAGCCTCAGGAATCTTTTGCAGGTGTTTAGAGTTAATTAGTTGATGTTAATTTGTCAGATGATTAGGTTAATAGCTCGTTTAGAGAACCTTTTCATGATATGCTAATTTTTTGAGATAGGAATTTTGGGTTTTCATGAGCTGTATGCCAAAATCATCAATATTAAAACAATAAAAGGCTTGAACTACTTCAGTTGTGTTGTAATGAATCTAAAATATATGAAAGTCTAATGTTTATCAGTACATTACAGAAAATAATGAACTTTATCACAATATGCTAATTTTTTGAAAAGGACCTGTATGTTATATATTAAATTATTATGGGATCTCTTTCAAAACTTTCAGAATCTTCCTTTTTTTCCATCATATTTTAATAACACTATATTTATTTTAAACTTTGCTGATTGTTTTGAATAAGTATTAACTTAGATACTTTACAAAAAGCTTCAGCCAGACACAATTATTTGCTTCATACAGCCTTTTAACCCCTCACCACCTCAAACATTTATAAGATTTTTCAACAAAACTTATCAAAATACTTTTATGATTTTTCTCCCAACAGAATGTGTTAATGTTCAATAAAACATAGAATTTTTTTCTGCAGTCATGCACAATGTAAAGAGTGAAAAGCACATCTTCCTTAAGGTGTGCCTTTAGCACAGTTATACCCTATTCATCTGAAAGAATTTATTAACCATAACTATTTGTTTAGTTGTTTTAATAAGAGCACATAGAGACTATGAATTATGGATAGGAAAACCTGAAAGAAAGTGTTTAAAAACTACAGAAAGCCTCTGATCCTCATGGGGAGATGTTTAGTGAAGCTGAAATATAATTGATCTTACCCTGAAGGGTCTAACTGGCCTTACACCCCTGATAATGAATGCTATAAATGATTGAATTCTCTCACTCTACTCAACTGGGAAGGCTATCAGTTCTTAAGCTTTATTTTGTGCTTCATTGTGAGACCATACCACCATGACCTCAGCCACACGTTTCCAGTCCTCCTGAGAAAGTTCTGCACCGGTGGGGCGGTGACCTGAAGCAAACAGGACCACCACACATCGTTCCGGAGCGTTCTTCAAGTCATGCACCATATTTTCCACACACACTCCATTGGATTCTGCATCCCAGTACCGATAATGTCGCACATCCTCAATCCCTGCTGCCTTAAACACACCAGTCAGCGAGTCTTCAAGAAATTATAGAGAAATTAATGTGTTATGACCGCATATTCAAAACTCAAATATTTGTAGGATTTATATTTAGGTCTGGGCTAAAAATACTGTCTAGGGTTGCACCAGCTCTTCATAAGTTCTCACTTAAATTGGTATGTAAAGCCCACACTAGAGGCCTAACTTCTAGCTAGTCTGTAAATAACTTTGAACTTTATCGGTGGCACTATTTGTTTTTAAGGCCTTCTAACATGTGAGCCGAACTTGTTGAAATGCTGCGAATTTCAGTTTATCATTGATTTTAACCTCATGTAACTAATGTTTCCATTAACATTCAGAAACTGTATCTGAAATGGCCAAGGATCAATAAATATATACTGATACAAAAACACAATTAATTTTTTTTTATTATAATTGATTTTATTTGACATTCACAATTCAGATCAATGCACACCTTTTAGGTCGGGTTTGTGTTGAGGAGCCACTAATGTATTCACAATGTTTCTCGCGCTTAAAATGTAAATGAGTGTAAATGCCAACATTATCATATATGTGTAAAAGACTGAAGTCTGTCAGATAAAACAAGAACTTATTGATGCAAATTCAGTCAATCTGCAATTTTGTTGGAGGCTTAGATGACTTTGTTTCATCCAAGTTTAATGGTACAATGAAAACCTATTTAGAAGTGTGTAAGTTGTAGCCCCTTTATGTCAAAATGAAACTAAGTTATAACTGATGCACAGCTGGTGCAACTGGCCCTTGAAAGTTACCATTTAATTTCTACATAACAGAACAATCTATGCATGGCATGTGCAAATTTTGTACCCACCATCACAGGGAGAGGACAGCAAGATGGGTCCACTCCAGGAAGAGCTTGAACAGTAGCAGGATCTCAGTAACTCAGCGCCCAGACGCACAGCTCCAGTACATCCAACTGTCTGGATGCCAAACACCTACCGCATTTCCAAACACATTTCATCTGAGCTGGTAATTTGGAAACAAAGTCTAACCACAACATAAAAATTAAGAAATCATATTTTCTAATTTTATTTGTCTTATCTTATTGTTTTAGTGGATATAATAAGTAAGATTTGGGCTAAGTTAATTTATATTTATTCATTTTTAAAGGCTACTCTTTGTACAGCAGTCATTGTTAACTCTAAATGTATTTTAAAGGGGTCATATGATGCGATTTCAAGTTTTCCTTTCTCTTTGGAGTGTTACAAGCTGTTTGTGCATAGATAAGATCCCTGAAATTGCAAAGACCCGTTTACACTACTCCGGTGTTTTCAAGGCGTCCGCCCTCTAAATAATAGGAAATCTACCTATACATATCTATGGTTGTACCTGCATGAATGGTCATGTGACATGCGTTTTCGGTTGTGTAGTGTAAACAGAGATCGTTTCTGAAATGCAGCGGAAACGCCAGTGTAAACGGGGATCGTTTTCATTCTAAAACGCACTAGTGTAAACGGGGCCTAAAGTCTCAAAACCAAAGAGATATTCTTTATAAAAGTTAAGACTTGACCACACCCACCTAAAACAGCGAATATAAACACGCCCCCACGTCTACGTCACAGTGTGGGAAGATTTGCAAAACACCACCCAAATGTATACACAATGAAAGGTGGAACTATTATTCTCGCTGTAGTATTGTTGCTGCCACCGGTGCCATGTCGTGGAGACGCTGGTGTTTCATAATGAAAGTGAAAGTACTTTGTTTTGGCTTCCAAAAATGGACACAACTAGAAATCAGTGGTTAAGTTGTATTTACATCACTGTTCCAGAACAGTTCAACCCAAATATTAGAGTGTGTGCAGCGCATTTTACAGAGGACTATTTCCTGGACTAGAACCTGGAAAAGTAGCCTACAATGCATGTAACAATAATGTACAGTATGTGGAAAATAATGTGTTTTTTCAACCTTAAACATATTGCATTACACCAAATAATGTTATTTTTTTTAGCAACGTCATATGACCCCTTTAATGTAGAATATACGTTACATAAATTTATGAAATGTAGAACAGATAAAAATTTGCCAGTGGGTGCCCCAACGCATAAGAGTGAAACTCTGCCTATAACCTGTCCAATGAAATTGTTTGGTCAAAATTAAAATAGTCTGGTTCAGTGTTTACTGTAAGCTGCAGTGCAGTTTCTCTGAAACCTCCACCTCCCCCATCTCCACCTGTCTAGATCTGCAACATGATCTATTTGGTAGCTGTACAAGCTCACAGCAAATTGTCTGTGTATTAGGGCTGCAACGATATATATATCGATGCATCGCAATTCGTGGATTGTTTCTGAGATTTTCCAAATACATTGCAATTCTCTCTGGAAGCTTAGTTTTTAACAGCAGATGACGCTTTAATTTAGATTTTTACCACACACTCAAATGCTTGTGAAGAAGAGGGCTTAAGAGTGCTTGTGCTTTTGGCTGAATCATGTAATTGCACTTCAACTCAGAATGCTTTTTTCATTCATTCATTCAAACACAGCCCACTGTAAACACCCTTGTAATTCACTTTAACCTTTTCAAACTTTATGAATTATTATTTTAACTTCAATTGGTGTGTGTAAGGAATTGGAAGCAAGCAGAGTACCGCTGTTTCTAAAGCATGCATTGCCATCTGCTGTTAAAAACTAAGCTGAGACTCCGTCTGGAAAATCTCTGAATCAATGCAGGACAATTTCTCGATTCACAATGCATCAATTTATTTTCCCTGCCCTACTGTGTATCTGTTGGCAGTAGCAATTCCATACTTGCTCTGCAGAAGCAGTGTGTGTATACACTAACCAAATACAAACATGAGATCACTTATATGATTATAAAGCAATTTGGATGCACAGCAATACACAATTCAGTCACACTATT
The DNA here is from genome assembly GCF_936440315.1 of Barbus barbus. Lineage (NCBI taxonomy): Eukaryota > Metazoa > Chordata > Actinopteri > Cypriniformes > Cyprinidae > Barbus > Barbus barbus. The sequence goes on from NC_136756.1 coordinate 9,932,347, forward strand.
TTCATATCAATTAACATGCTAAAATTATATTTGTGAACTAACAGACTGTAAGCAGTGTCAAGGTAGATATTTTTATTTAGTGTGCAAGGGGACCCAGATTAAAAACAGAACATGCAATTATTAATATTTTATCCAAGAAACACAACTGCAATCGATATGTTCAGTTACTGGTCACCTTGTATTTTCAATTTATAGAAAATAACGGCTTTCATTTTGTGTTCTAATAGAAAAAAAAGATGAGTTGATGACGGCAGAATATATAGTTTAAAGGAACACTCAATTTTTTTTGAAAATAGGCTTATTTTACAACTTTTTGAATCCATTCAGTTGATCTCCGGGTCTGGCCGATCAAGGAACTTTGCTGCCATACCATGGGTGCAGCAGGCGCAATGATATTACGCAGTGCCTGAAAGTAGTCCCCAGCTATATCATAACCAACTAGTTACCTAGCTGGGGACTACTTTCAGGCACTGCGTAATATCATTGCGCCTGCTGCACCCATGGTACGGCAACAAAGTTCCTTGATTATTACACCGGAATGAGAGTATAGTTCCAAGCCATATCGGCCTAGAAAATCGCAACTTTTTACTTTCCGTCGGTCTTAGTACATGATGCAACTACAGAAGAGTCAAGCTTCAAATAGGAAAATTATCGAAACTCTTTGGTCATTTTTGCGCGAAATGCTAACGGTCTAATCCGGTTCAATGACCTATGCTAAGCTAAGCTAAAAGTGCTACCGCCAGACCCAGAGATCAGCTGAATGGATTCAAAAATGGAAAAACTCAACTATTTAACTCTTGGGGAGTTGAAAAATGAGCCTATTTTCCAAAAAGTGGAGTGTTCCTTTAAAGCAAATAATCTGCAGTAGGTGTAACTCAACTGGACTTGAAATATCAATGGGTAATTTTTGTCAAGTTTAGACACTTTATCATAATCATCTATAATAAAGCCTTCCTGTAACTCAACACCGTAGAACATGGCACTAGAAATGCCAAGGTCATGGGTTCAGTTCCCAGGAACTTTTGAGTTTGCAGGAACTGATAAAATTTTGATCTTAAATGCATTGTAAAATCGCTTTTGATAAATGCGTTGAATGTACTGTAAAACATTCATTTTAATAATCAAATATACAATTTTTGGAAGTTGCATTCGAAATGAACTCTGCTCAAACATGTCACCTCCTTTCAATTGGGCATGATTGCCAATCCTGACTGTGTGAGGAAAACAGACTCGCCATAATAAGACACCTGAGCTTGTTTGTCTGTCACAAGTTTTGAGCTTTCAGGGGGACAATCATGGAGAAACATTTTCTGAGAAAGACCAAATGTCAAATTTATTTATAAAAGAAACCAAGAGTCACAATTTCTGTTTTATAGGTTTAACAACCTTAAGTACCCGCTGGGGTACACATGACCGCTGGTAGGAAATCATTGCTTTGCATTGCTCGCTTAAATCATGCGCATTTGCTTGTTCCTTCTGGTTGAACAGCTTAAGGCTGAAGGAAATATGAAAACTGGGTTATGTGAAAACTGGGGTCAGCTGTCTTAACCGGAATATTAACACTTAGTGTTAATCAGTTTAATAACAGTAAATTGATCAATCGATTAGTTTCTATTCAGCACCAGTATCTCTAATGTCTGATGTCGATGACTAACCCATTTGCGTCACATCTTCTCCGTAGTTCAATAATCGAAAGCTATATGTGGTTTACAGCTTGCACTGGCATTTCCAGATAGCGTTGAAGGCGACCGGCTTTACACAGTCTACAAACAAACTACACAGTGGGTTTGTACTAAGCCTCCTGCACGCTATCAGTGTATTCAGCTTGCAAGACGCTGTTGATCACAGACAGCACTGGGAATTAACGTGGGCTTTCAACAATTGTGGGATTATATTTTTCTAAAGATGGTCCACAATGTGATGTCAGCTACTGAAAATAATTAAAAGGATGTTACCCTGCTTTCCACAATGGCAGGGCTATCTTTGCCCAATGCAAGTTCGGTTGCCCTTCTGGTGAATTCTGGGATCCCAAGGATGGGTGGGTACTCTGGGGTCAGAGTCGGGTCTGTGGCAATTTGCTGCTTGATTTTTCGTACAAGAGGAAGCCATGTGATGTGTCCATGCTCTCCAACATACTCTATAGAAAGATAGAAATGTACATTTGATTATAAACTGGCAGTGTTGTATGCATTAGAAGAAAGTAAGCTGTACACTAACAAAGGTTTGGAATGATTAAGAGTTTGAACGTTTTTGTTTTTGAAAGCAGCCTTTTTATTTGATTACAATTACAGTATGATTACCGTAAAAACAATAACGTAAAAAAAAAAAAAATTCTTTGTATTATCAGTTTTCAAAACAGATGTGCTGCTTAATATTTTGAGGTAAGTTTGGGGTAAGATTTGTTTTTTAAAGAAATTAAAATTTTTATTCAGCAAGGACACATGAATTTATAGTTACAAAAGATTTTCATTTCAAATAAATGTGGATTTTGTTCAATATTTTGATCAATGTATGACAGTTTCCACAAAAATATTAAGCATAATTATTTTCAAAATTGACAAAATAAAAACAAAATAATTTTTTTTTGAATGCCATATTTTATTTTTTAACATGATTTCTGAATGATCATGTGACACTAAAGACCAGAGTAATGGCTGGTGAATATTCAGTTTCTAAATTATTACTATTATTTTAACTATCAAAAAAAATATAAATTGAAAATAAATAATTATTCTAGACTTTTAACCTGTAGTGTTAAATTGTCATTTTTTTAGGGTGAAGTATTCCTTGAGAATACTATTGTTTGTAAAAAGTAGGTGGTATTTGGCAACTTTTGCAGACTGCATTATCAATATGTTTGGTGTATTTTCCTGTATTTATAACATTTTATGAGTGCATTAGCATGTAAATGACCTTAAGAGTCTAACACAGAGGTCTTCAACCCTGTTCCTGGGGACCCACTATCCTGAAGAGTTTAGTTACAACCCTAATCAAACACACCTGAAGTGGCCAATCAAGCTCCTCAAGACTGCTTGAAAATTGCAGGCAGGTGTGCTGGAGCCGGTTGGAAATAAACTTTCCAGGAGAGTGGGTCCCCAGAAGCAGGGTTGAAGACCTCTGGTCTAACACACAACTAAAATTCATTTTGATTTCATAGGTTTCTTTTATGCGTCATCATTACAGGCAGTAGTCCGTGTCCAGTGTGGGGCAGAGGCAGTAAAATCACTCACCCCTCCCTGCCAGATTCACTTTATCAGGGTGCGTGTCTCGCTTGAAATCCTCTAGAAGCTTCATTTCAGATGACATGAACACCGCACCATCAAACACAGTGCGAGCAGACATCTTGAGCTGGTGTATTGACTTCTTTTCTCACTGTAAACACCAGTCATTCTGCAGCTCGTGCAAGGGTTTGTTTACTGTCTGTTGCTTAGATGCATGACTGTTTCCTAGCAACAGCTCATATAAACTCTGCCATAGGTCACGATGTTATACCCTCACCAAGCTAGAAATCAAAAATAAATTTAATAATTAACATGCTGCCAAAAGTTCAATTCACAAATATTGTACCTACTCTATATACTTTATTTCTCACTTCAAGTCAAATGCATGTTTTTTTTTTTTAAACATTCTGTGTACAATTAGGTATACATCTCAGTCTACAGATAGGGAAAAATACATCAGATAAAATTACGTGGTATATTTACATTGAGACTTTTTTTTTTAAATTGACACTGTGATGCTTAAGTAATAACTACTGGCACGATCATCGCCCCACAGGACCCATCATTGTTCAAACGGTCAAAATAAGCTCTCATCGGTGGTATTTAATCATCTTCATCCTCCTCCTTCATCTCAATGGGATTCACTGCAAAAAAAAAAAAGGCAGAAATGAATTATTAGCAATAGCATGGTTGAGCACAATTTAGTATTAAAATACAAAATTGAAAGAACTTGTATTTTCAAGTATACACACACACACACACACATTAAAATACTAATATTTACATTCATGGGAATGCTGGAATATTTCAGGAACTACAGTATCCAAGTCAAACATATTTCATGTCAATATTTCTAAAATGATCTGACAGTGTTGAGGTGGATATTTTGCAGTGTATATAGCAAACTGAAAATCAATATTGGTGCCGATTTTATTTGTTTTCATAGTGTTAAAGAAATGTATACAATAAAAACAAAAATGCTTGTGTTGGACCTATTGAAGCTTCTTGGCTGTGTAACCATGTTGAAATGTCTGAATTGCAGTTCATAAATCCTCCAGTCATTGCAATTCAAATTTCCAGCCAGCACCCTGCATTTTCACACTTGTGAATTAGCAAGGAGCTAAAATAGTTTTGCCCAACCCTGAAAAACACAAAATAATATAAGTATTCCAGTGTAAGCTCTTACATGTTATATGCTGAGCAGAGATGAACACAGGTCCTTTACCCGAGCACAGTTTAAAGGTGACAGGGGGAATAAGCTCCAAACCAGGAAAACTGATCTGCAACATATGACAAAATATCCAGTCTTATATATCAGGGATACTCAAATCTGGCTTGCGAGATCCACTTTCCTGCAGAATTTAGCTCTAACCCTAATCAAACACACCTGATCATGCTAAGCAATGTCTTCAGGATTATTAGAAAATCACATGTAGGCGAGTAGGAAAGTGGATCTCGCGAGCCAGATTTGAGCATCACTGTTATATATGATGAAGTTTTTGAAGGCTTTCAATCAAACTATCAGCCCCAATAATTCACCATTGGCATACAGTGGCGGAGGGTGGCAATGGGCAGCGGTTTGGAAGCTCTGACACCATCACAAACGGCCACTATATGCATCTCGTCTCCTGCCTCCTTACTAAGACATATCTGTGAAAATAGAAGTCAATAACAAACCTGTTGAAGACTATGGATGTGTGTGTGGGTTATCAGCCTCACTCAGACTTTTTTTTTTTTTTTAGATCATTCACAAAACACAACCATTAAAAAAAGTAATTTACTCACCCTCATGAACCAAAATGTAAATGACCCATAAACAAGGTGAACTTCACAAATATCCTAGCCAGTCTTTTATAATGACAGAGAATGTGGGCTGCAAAATGATAAAAGCATCACTCTGATGCATTAGTTTTTAATCACTTCTGCACCTTATTTTAAGCAATAAATAAACAACTGAATGAATGACAAACATGACTGCCTTTTCTTGTTGATGAGCAATGTTCGATTCATGAATGAAAATAATGATTCAATGAATCGGATGATGCGATGCTTAGAGTTCAAATCATTAAATCAACTGATCCACTAACAACACGATTAACAAGCTGAATAACATACGCCACAGGAAAATAATAATAATAATCATACGAGTTTGTAAAGACATGAAGGGGAGTAAACGTTGACATCTTCCATGCCGAGGTGGACTGGCCCATATCTAGGTTACCGTTTTGATGAAAAACTGGTTCTCCAGAAGGTCATTTTCTGCTTGAAAGACAGCTGCGGTCCCAGAACCACTGAGCACACAACCTTTCAGGTAAGAAAGAGCAAGTAAAAGCTACTAAAACAATTCAGGCAATTGCAAAGGCTCGTTGTACAGAACAGAAATGCTCATACCCCAGTGAACACATGCCCTGTCAGACACAGATGATGAGCTGGATAACTCCGACAGACTGATTGAAGCTACGGAGTCATTTTCGATAAAACAGCTTGTCATTTCAATCAGCATGAACGCTGTTCAGGTGAAACGGCGAGAGAAGAGAATCTTTCTCTACCTTTTCTTCACCTAAACCAGTCAGCTCGACCCCAATCCTAAAGTTTTGTTTACAAAGGGGCGCTTAATATTCCTTTTCCTGATAAAATAATCAACGAGGTTCAGATCAGTATATCAACCACCTGCTGCCAGGATTGAACAGTTATTTGTTTTAATATAAACAGTGTCATTCACATGGACGCACACCTGTAAACAGCGAGGGAAAACGCTGCACGCAGATAGCAGGTAAACTGGGTCGGCTCGGCTGATGATGAACTTCAGGTGTTTTTCCTGAGCGCGTGAGGCGCTTCATCAGACACGAGAGGGCGCGCGAGGTCTTCTGATCAAGTTTGTTGCCTGATGAAACGTCATCCTTCAGCATGTAAAATACTTCATTTTTGAAAAACTAGTTGTTTTTTTTAGTTAGTTTTTTGAAAAACTTAAATTAGTTTGCGTTTATTTTTATGTGTAACTTTTTGTTATATGCGGTTTATTTATTTTCTGTTGAGATGAATTCTATGAAGAAGTCTGACGCTTTTATCATATAGGTCTATGGATTCATTTTATGGGTGGCAGGTATGTGCTATGTTTATACTTTTTGGTTTCAAATTATTCTCTTATTTATTGAAAATGTTTAGCCTAAAGCTTTAACATTTTGCCTAAAACAATGTCATAAAACGTGTCAGTTTTAATTAAGTATATGCATATAAAAACAAACAAACTAAAAGCTTTTGATGGCTCAATGACTTTAAAATGTACGATAGCCTATAGAGCTGTGTATATCATACATGTTATGCTAACCGCATTATAACAGCTAATTAAATTTGAACCAGTTTCTTTCTGAATGTAGATTGACTTTAGTATCTTTAGTTTTGGTCACAGGTTAAATCATAATCTTTCAGATCACAGCCGTCTCTTAACCATTTAACATGAAACTATTGACCTCTGATTCATATGTCAAGCACTTGTGCACTGACTGACACCCTTTTTTCTTCTGTATTTTATCTTTCTGTCTAAAGCAGGTAAACATACCATGCATTTCCACAGTCATTTATTAGACCGTCTCACAGACTCTATACTTCTTCTATTAAAATAAAATTTGCTCATTTAATTGGATAAAATAGAGAAAGTAGCATGTCACTCAAATGTTATATTATTTTTAACAACAATAGCATACATTGATAAATATAAGCGTGGTTTATTCATGTGACGCAAAGCTGAATTTTCAGCACCGTTCATCCAGTTTTCAGTGTAACATGATCCTTCAGAAATCATTCTAATATGCTGATTTGCCTCTTTTCTTATTATTATCGTTGTACAAAATTGTTATGCTGCTTTTTGTCTTGGAAATCATGATACTTTTTCTTCAGGATTCTTTGAAGTTTAAAAGAATAACATTTATTTGAAATAGACATCTTTTTATATTTGAATTCTTCTGACCTTTAGTTAACCTGTTAGGATTTTTATTGTCTTGTGATTTTCACATATGCCTCACAATGTTGTTGCAGGGTCAAATTCTTGTACACATTGTTTTGGCAGGTGAGTCTGACTGTTGGCTGAGCTGCTTATCAGCTGCCTAACCAATCTGTCTTTCTCTATGACATTTTTACCTCTTCTTTTCTGAGGAATTCTCCACATTCTCTTTTTAGTACGTCCCAAAAGAGCAACCCGCTCACTCCACACTCCATGTTATCCTCGTTATCTCCGGTGCCCCTGTTATCTTGGCATCGGCACCCTGCTGCAGTTTATTTGAGGAACACACAATCGCATAAACGAGCACAACATTATGTAGAATTATGGAGGAAATGGAAATGAATTGTGATAAAGTTGTGTAATAGAGTTGTTTGGGTTGAGACAATTTTTAGTCAATGAAGTGAAATATTCTGGTATTTTAGAATTTAGATGTGTAAACTGGGTTAAGCCCATGAATAGAAAGGATCACATATAATTCCCTACACCATCGAAGTTTGTTATATTTAAAAATGAAATAAAAATGTTTAGGTGAATTTACAGCTATTATTATTATTATATAATTCCCTGCACCATCTAATTTTTTTTTCTTTCATTTTATGTAAATATGCAGGTAATTATAAACTTGACTATTGTTATTATAATTATTGATAATTTAAGCTTCATTACTATTAATAATTTCTTCTATAATTCCCTGCACAATAATTTTGTATATTAAAAAATACATTCATTTTAATTGATAATTTTTAAGGTTGATTATTTACATATTTATTTATTATTATTATTTTCATAGTGACTTTTTATAACAAGTTTTGAAATTATGGTTGTTATGAACCACTCAAATGACCTTTTATTTAAACTTTACATTAAAAAAATATTTTAACCCTACATCGAAACCTTTAAAAGAATTTTGATAGTGCTGTATTTTGATTTAGTTCTCAGCACATCTGTAACAGTTTGGTTGTGCGCAGTGATACCCTTTAGTTGAATCCCCTTCAATCCACCATTTATTTGTTTTAGAGATTCTGAGCCACTCTGTCCGTCTTCAGCCATGATCTGATATTCCTCTTTAGGAAAACTCATCTTCCCTCCTGGCATGATGCTGTTTATTATAGCTTTGAGCAGCATGGGAGGTTTGTAGATCAGTATCTGCTGAGATGATTTTATTTTCTTTTTCTGTACTTAGTGCAGGTCATTGACCGGGAGGAGGTACAGTGCTAGTGTTGAAGTATCGTCAAATACCCAGTGCCAGTCTAAATGCCAGTTTTGACATTTTTCCTTGTGTAAATACTGCAAGGTTATTGTTTTGCCTTGTTCTGTATCCACATGTTTCGGCTGTTAGCTCATCTTGTGCTGTGAATGAGGGTTCTGCTTTAATTGTTTCCAGCCAGTAGAGCTGCAGAGATAAGGGTGTTGTTACATCCTGGTTGTTGCATTCACCAAATGAGCTGTAAACAAATCCTCATGCATGCATGCTCTACATCTGTCTGGTGAGCTGTAAATAATTTTATGTATGATGCATTCAGTCATTGTTTGTTCAATCCTTTTCCAATCGGTTTTGTGATCTCAACATGTTGGCCCATGTGTGATGCCCTACTACATTTAAAATAAAACTGCTGTTTTAGGCTACTGCTATCCCCTGTGAAAAAGAAGTACACATTAGCATAGTTCTAAAACAAGTATGAAATATACTTGTAATATACTTTAAGTGTGAACTGAATGTAATGTATTTGGACACTTAATTGACAGTTTAGAAACAGTCATGACAGTGCACCTAAAGTACATTTAAGTGGCTTGTTATTGCAAGTTTTTTAATGTATGCATAACATTTGAAGTACACTACAAGTGCACTTTCAATACTTCTTTTTCACTAGGGACGACTGGAGTATTCATGTGAGTGCACGTGAATTATTTATTTTTTTAAAGTGATTTATTCCTTTGTGTAATAGGGAGAGCAACTATTCTAATCTACATCAGTGATGAACACATTAAGATATTTCTTTTTTTAATTTATTTTGAGCATTTCTGTCAGCTCAAACATTCTTTTGCCCAACATACATATAATTACATACATTTAGGAGGGTTATATGTACAGAGTTTGAAAAGTAGACTTCTTAAATATTTGATTGCTTAACATGTATTTAATATCAATCAGTAGGCTATTCATCTGACATTTCATTTTTGGTTTCCCTTTGCACACTCACTTAAATAATACATTTATATCTACCACTGTACCTGATCAAAAACCTGAAAAAACAAATGTACCTAAAATCCTTTTCTCATTTATCCTGTTAACACAACATCCAAACTCCATAATTGAATATTATAGTGCTAAAGTTACCACAACTGTCCAATCCTTGCTAGAAAATACTTTTTGATAGACTGTAATTCAAGCTGTTACAGAGGAAATTAAATGAAAGAGGAAGTGGTCTGTTTCGACTTGGTATGAGATGGCATTGTGATCAGTGCAAACAGGAAAAAATCCAAAACTACATATTTTGGCAAGTATCACATTAAGCAGAGGAAGTCATATTATACAACAAATTGGTGAATGTTTTCCCTCTTGGCCCACCATGTCAAAAATATGTGGTTCAGGTGCTTGCTTATATTGTAGGCCTATAATAAAAGCAATATCCTGCGTAGAGTCCTGTACATTGCAATGTTTGGAGTACAAGAACCTGAAAGAAAAAAAAAAGTAGCAGCATTGACCATAAGCCAGCAAACAGATAAATCAAATAAAACATGATTTTTGAACAGGGATGCACGATACAGTATTTGATAATATTATATATTTTTATTTATTTATTGGTACCCCTCAATATTGGATATATACACTGTAAAAAGTGATATTTCAAAATAACAGATTACTAGAGTAGGTTTTACAAGAAAATATTTCAAATTTTAGAACATTTCAGTTTTTCTACTTCAGAATTTCATGTTTAATTCAATGCATTTTTTTAGTCTAATTATGTATACTTGATTTATGTATACTTATACATAAATTATACATTATACATTTGTATCGGTTTAAAGTTAATCTTCAAGATTACATAATCACTCTTAATTGTAATATAATATTTGTGGTCACACTTTAGTCTCAATAAACTCCTAATTTTCTACTTATTAATAGTTAGAAAGGTAGTTGTTAAATTTAGGCATAGGATTAGGAATGTAAAATACAGCCATGCAGAATATGTGCTTTACAAACACTAATAAACAGCCAATATATTAATAATTGTATAATGCTAATAAGCAACTAGTCAATAGTGAGAATTGTTCCCTATACTAAAGTGTTACCATCTTTATTTTGTATTGAGAGAAAATGATAATAGTTTAGTTGTAATATTAAGCAAATTTATTTATTACAGTAGGCTGAACCATGAAAATAATTATTGGTTTATTAGTATTAACATTAGCTTTTTAGTATCAGTGCATCCTTTTTTTTTTTTTTTTTGAGTGAGCGAAGAATTGGTCTTACACGTGTTCAGTTTTCAATGTTATACAATTTACACTCAATTGCACAGCAACCAAATCCAAACGCTCCCATTCAAATTGGTGAAGCTCTCAATGTTCTCAGGAGTGGAGATGGGTTTTAGAGCGGGAAATCTTGTAGCTTATATTGAGTTGGCTGGACTGGAAAAAAAAATCAGTGGACTGCTGAAGTGTTTACCTGTACAACATGCATATATTAATGTTGCGAGCATTTTACACATTCACAGCTAAAATGTGGGGAGTAAAATAAATAATTATAATTTAGTATAGGATATTGTACAAAATCTAAACTTTTTCTAATTAAAAAACACACTGTGCTTAAAGAGTCTGTTCAGAGTTACTGTGTCCGTGTATTTGAAGAAGTCCATTCTCAGAACATAGCACTGAAACACATGTTGGAGGACCTACAGGTCTGATTCACTTTTTGCCAAATAAACCAGACCAAACCGGGCTGAAGTGGATCGCGCCAGAAAGTAAGCGGTTTCGGATTGTTCCGTGCTACACTCCTCCGTGAGCAGAACCAGTTCAGTCGTTCTCTCTATAGACGGGCTGTTTGTGAGTAATTTCTCTCAGCGCTTGTCTCTCTGTGGTTATATCTGTGCACTCTTTTGTCTTTCATTTTTGGAGCAGGCTCCCCTGATGGCTTCGTGGATATTTTGCTGGGCCCTTGTGGTCTCTGCTGGGGAAGTCCAGCCAACTGTGACGTAGGTCAGTCCTTTTGCCTGCTTCTTCCTCAAAGTCCTTTTCTTTCAGCTGTGCTAGAGACTTTCAGCCATCCTGCCCCTGTCGATTACAGCTGGAGAAAAAAAAGAATTGAAAAGATCAGATTGAAATATGTATTTTTTGTTTATGTTTACTACAATATATTTTGTTTTCCCAGCTAAAAGGGATAGTCCACCCCAAAAATTAAAATTGTGTCATTATTAACCTACCCTCAAGTTGTTCTTTCGTCTGTTTAACATAAAAGAAGATATTTTGAAGAATGTTGCTGGTCCCCATTAACTTTCATAGTAGGGAAAAATACAATGGAAGTCAATGGAGACCAGCAACTTTTTGGATTATGATGGCAGAATTTTCATTTTTGGGTGAACAATCCATTTAATATGCAAAGACAACTACATGTAAACCATTTGTATGTGCTATTAAACATTGATACAGCAATATTAGGGTGTTACTATCCATTTCTGACCAATGTTTGAGAAATCTGAGAAATAGTTTGAAACAAGTCTGTCTGATACAGAAAAACTCTCTTTACCTTTAAGGGTTACAAAACTTGCCACGTTTGGAAATTCAAAAGTAGCTGTGTGATATTACATTTATTTAAGTGGTCAAAGCTGTGCACACCAATAAAGCCGGTATGAATTGGAAACATTGCCAAAAACACTGGCTGCATGTTTAAATGCAAATCTTGGTCTGACAGTCACTGGCTTGTAAAAGGCATTAACTTGTCAGATACTATTTGGATGGACTAGTACTGCCCCTTTCCCTTGTCACAGGCCAGTTACCAAATCCACGGTCTCTTAGCTTAAAAATACATTGGATATGACAGATTCTTTCCATTTAAAGAGAGAAGACACAGATATTTACCTACGAAAATGAAGTTAAGCAGGCTTTTAAAGTTAAATCTTAAACGTTATTGCACACTAATATGCTGGTCTGTCAAATTTATATATATATATAGGTATTTTTTTAATAACTTTTCTTTAGCAGAGATGCATGAAACTGATCAGAATTGAAAGTATAGCCTTTATTTTTTTACAAAAAGTATTTATTTCAAATAAATGCTGCTCTTTTTATTTGTCAAAGAATCCTGTAAACAACATATTACAGTTTCCACAAAAAAAGAGCATTACAACTGTTGTCAGCATTGATAATAATTGATCATATTTATTGAGCAGTAAATTAGCATTCAAATGATTTCTGAAGGATCATGTGACACTGAAGTAATTATGCTGAAAATCCAGCTTTGCATCAGAGAAATTAGAAAACAGTTATTTTGAATTGTAATTATATTTCAAAATATTACTTTTTTTAAAATATATTTTTAATCAAATAATTACAGGCGTAATGAGCTTATGACACTTTTTTCAAAAACATGCCAAAAATCTCACTGACCCCAAATTTTTAAACAAACATATATCATGTCAGAATTTGAACCCAAGGTCTCCATGCAGTGTTCACCCCCCCCACACACACTCTTTGGTTATGTCTCATCTTGCCTCGGGCAGCAAATGAGTTAGGAGTGCAAACTGGTGCTCCCTCATAAAAATATATGCATGAAGCCTCAGATTGGTAGGTAATCTGTAGCAGATGGTAGACATTCTGTTAATTAAAATTGACTTGACGGTTGGATCTGTGGATTCAGCAGTTATAGCGCATATATCTCTTACATGGCCAAAGCAAGTTTTAAGCCAGTCTACGACATGCCTCAATCTCATTCCATTCTCAGTGTTTCTCTAATACAGACTGACTGGCCAAGTGACAGTTATATTCTCATTTAAGCATCCCTCATGTCATATCGGCCTGTCCTTAACCTCGTCACACTGCTGTGATCTCTACCTCTTCTTCTTCTCCACTATTTTCTTTTGCTTTAAATGCCTGAGATTCTGGTCCTATCTCAGCTACTGTACATGTCTCCACAGGAACACATAAACAATACCGAGCATTTACGTGCTATCTGAGGGAAGAGGAAAAAAACTAAATGAGAAATGTTCTGAGAGTACCCGGCCCACCGCTCCATCCTCAGGGGGGCGGCGTGATGGAATATAAGATGACCTGGCACATTTAAAGCTTCTAGGTTTAATGAACAACCAGAATAACACAGTATAAGGAATTTTGTTTAGAGCAAGGCCTGACAATTGGCTCTTTTAATTGAAAGGTACAGTAGCTACATTGCCGTTTCTGTTAATTTTTCAGTACAGGATCATGAATATTGGATTTCCTATTGGTTTCCAGTCTGTAAAGTTAGGTTTAATGTTTTTGAAAGAAGATTTTTACATGTTTTTGAAGGAAGTCACTTATGCCACTAAGGCTGCATTTATTTGATAAATAATACAGTGAAATGATAATATTGCAAGATTTATTAATTTTTTTTTAAATACTGCAATTTATTCCTGTGATGTCAAAGCTGAATTTTCATTACTCCAATCTTCAGTGTCACATGATCCTTCAGAAATCATTCTAATATGCTGATTTGATTTGAGTTCTTATTTTTTAAAGTTGAAAACAGTTTTTACTGTTTAATATTTTTGTGGAAACCAAGAAACACCACCATTAAAAAGTTTGGGGTATGTAAGATAAAAAAAAAAAAAATATATATATATATATATATATATATTATTTACTTTTATTTTATTAAATCTTATAAAAAAAAATAAATAAATAAAAAAAAAAAAAAAAAAAAATATATATATATATATATATATATATTATGCTTTCCACAAAAATATTAAGCAACAAAAACTGTTTTCAACATATTTATATAGCTATACACACACACACACACACACACACACATATATATATATATATATATATATAATAAAATTATTATTATTATTTGCTAAAAACAAGTTTTCATTTGGGAATCTGACTATTGCTGTATTGTCGTCTAACCTTGACCAACTTCATCCGCTTTGATTGACACTGACATCATATCACAATCCACCACACTGGTGTATGCATCGACATTCAGCCAAGGCTAATGTTCCATTGCAAGCTCCAAAATGGAATTATCTCCATGATTCATTGTCCATCTTGTTATATTAAACAATACACAGCCCTGTCCTTGGCCGCCGTTAGCCTCATTAGCCGGAAGCCCACTTCACCCCTAGCAGCGGAGGTCAGTGACAGCGCAGTCTTGCTTCTGTTTCGAGTTTGGCTGGTGCTTTCAGGTTAGTCTGCGAGAGGCTGTTAAGTGTGAAAAATTGGGATATTTTCCCATCTTTTCAAATGCTGTGTATTTAGTTTAAAATGTCTTTTTCTGAGTAAAGGTAGATGGTTATGTTGGCCACTATATTGGACTCCGCTTTATTTGGGAAACGGGTCCAGTGAAATGTCAGATGTAAAACATGGTCAACTTCTATGATTGATGACCTAAAAATATTTTAATCACATCTGGCCTTGCTGCAATGCCCAGAAAGGCCACCTGGAACATGTTTTGAATTTCTTCGTTTTGTGATCTCGCAAACTCAGCTTGAGCCGTTCCCTCCTGTCATGCTTCCACTGCTGTTTTTCTTACAAAGCTATTCATTAAAACCGAGAACTTTCGGAGCTACCTGACACCATAGGGGTCAAAGGGATCTGTTGTTATAATTTCAAATTGGGGGTGTACTATTCCCAGAGTAATTATTCCAATTAATCATCGAACGTATGTCATGACATGACTGCCCGTTTTTCCATTTCAATATTCATATCCACACTATTATATCCGACTGTGTCCGCTTATCGGAATTGTTTCATGGTGGCACCCCAATCATTCATCACATTCAGCTCTGCCACTGTGATGAATTCATTTCTGCTTATATCATAAAGAATCATAGGAACGAGGGGTATTTTTAACCTTTGGTTTCTGATGCGCTGACAGAATGCGCAGCTTCTTTTTGTCTGCCGCCATCCATATCATGTGAGGACAATGAAAAGAAGGCCACAGAGTCTTAGCTGGAGTTTCATTTCCATTGCACATTTGATTAAAAGGTAATGTTCTTCAGACAGCCACATCATCATCAACTTCATCATCTTCCTGCCAGTTTTCCATTTTTTTTATAAAAGGTTCAAGTTTCCCCTGATGAAAAAGTGTGCCTAATTGTATTGAATGTGTATCGAATTGTGTACTTAATGCTAATAAAATGACTTAACGCTTAAGTGTTCTTAAGGTTTGTCCATGTTAACTTAAGTACACTTGTTAATAATGTAAAATAAACAGTTTTACCTAAAAGTGCATTTTAAATCATTATGTAATAATCTTTTGGCATACTTTAAAATTTGTTGACTAACATATTAAAAGTACTTTTTACAGTTAATTTTAAGTCTAGTGTGTAATTTAATATTACATTTCAAGTTACAACAATACTTCACAATAAGGTCTAATTAGTTAACATGATTAACTTACAATGAGCAATACATTTATTACAGTACTAGTATTCACATTTGTTAACACTAGTTAATAAAAAAATACAATGAATCTCTCAGGTTCATTAAATAATATTCAACAGATACAATTTTGGATTTAATAATGTCTTGTAAATGTTGAAATATACAATAACTAAGGTTAAAAAATGCGTTAGAAGTATTTTTGATTGTTAATTTATGTTAATGTTAGCTCATGGTAACGTAAAACATATGGAACGTTGTTGTAAACTGTTACCAAATGTTCATTCATCTATCCACCCAGGGTTGTTATTGTTAGTTTATGATACTTAATTAATTTAGTAATGTTATGACAGAAATCTTTACTTGATTTTAGTTCAAATGTAATATGCTAAATGAATGACTGGTGGGAATGTGATGAAACAACCTGTTGATCAGTGAATAACAAAAATACCACATGAAATCAGATCTGATTGCTCAGACTGTAATGCCAAACATAAATCCGATTTTAATCAGATTTAAAACCACCTACGAAGGTTCTTGCGAAAATTCACATTTAGTGTGTTTTTCCCCTGTACCGAATAATTAAAAAAAGACACAGATCTGAGTTGGATAGGCAAACTTTTTTTTTTCTTTTTTTTTCTGCCTGTCTGAACAAGGCCTTAGAATCCTAAAAAGTATTTCCTTTTGATTCAAAGTCACTCATACAGTATCAAACAACTTTGTTTTTCCATTCCAGCATGGTAACAAGCAAAGAGTCATAATGTTCCGACTGTTATGTTCATACTAAAAATGAAAACATACTAAAAATAGACCCTCTGACCACACCTATAAAAACAAATAGAGTTTATAAAACATAACCCAGTCACATGTATATATTTCCTTGCTCTCTTATATCTCTCTTATGTCTTGCTCTCCATTGAGTTCCACCTTGATTTACTGCACTTAGCCCTCACTGACCACACTGTTTCCAATTTTAGATGAATCACTGCCATTTATATAGCACAATACCTGTCACACAGAGTGCCTGAGGGAAAGTGAGGTCGCCATTGTAATAAAATACAAACCAGGAGTGGAAAGCATGATTTATATCAGGCTAAATAGAAAGGTTTAGCTTGTACTGTGGGTGCAATATCAGTATCCTGTTTAGCTTTAGCCCATTTATCAAATCTGCCTTTGGATGTCCAAAAGGCATTTCATGTACCATACATGGAATTCTTCTTATAGATGCTGCATACAAGTGAAAGAAACAACAACTTCATTTATAATTTATAAAACGGTTTCTCGTGAGAAAAGCGCCTGTGTTTGCTGACAAGCATTGACGAGAGACATTGTCCAGTATCGGAGGAAAAGGCTTTCGACAAATATCAAGGAAGTGAGCGCTACACTGGGAACTAAGTCTTGACTGGACCGGGTGACACTTTTCTTGAGCATTCCAACCAGATACGGCCTTCTTCAAAAAAAACCCTACATGATCCAATCTCAGCGAGTTGGCCCTAGTTCAGCCCAATCATCTCTTCATCAGCTAAGTTCATGGCAATCCAGCCCGCGTTTGTTTGCTTTTTGTCACAGACACATCCATCTCTTTTGTCAAGGAAATTTGATGTCATTACATATGTACATAAATGTTTGTGCAGTCATTTTGAGTAATAAGATGTCGTATTCCGATTATGTGCTTCCATGGATGTAGTTCTGTCCCATCATTCAGTAAAATGGAGCTCTTCCAAGGCTGATTTCATGCTCCAATACCAGCTGTACCAAACAGTTATATGAACCGAAGGTCTTGTAGATTCAGTGGCGTCGTAATGTGCCTGTTGTCCACCTAAGTTACACAGTTTAACTGTAAATTAACTGTAAAGCCTTGAGGTTAGAGTTCAGAACGCTGATATAATTTCAGCCACTTAGTCAAACCGCAGTATTGGCATGGTTGAGGAAGTGACCTCACAATCAGCAAATGTTCTCACAAGTTTTACACTAAATCTATTACAGGCCTCTACAAGAATGGCTTGAACAAATGCGAGATAGAGTATGTTTTTTTTTTTTTTTTTTTTTTAAGATGTCTTTATGATTAAAGTCAAAAGGGGTTCATTGTCGTTTTGGACCCCATTAACTTGCATTATATGAACCAAACCGCATTCTTCAGAATAATTTATTTTATGTTCCTGAGAATGAAAGGAATAATGGAAGCCTAGGTTTGTGTGAATAAATATTTCTAAAAGAAGTCCTTGGTAATCCTATTTCAACCCTGTCAGATATTTAATATTCTGGTAGAAAGTTTTTTTTTTTGGCATTAATTTTTTTTTACGCAAATTTAATCATCAAGAATGCAATAGTTCACCTAAAATCACAATTAGGTCATTATGTACTCGTCTTTATGCCATGCTAAACCTGTTTTACCTTCTTCTGAGGAGCACTTTTTTAAGATTTGTCCAGATTAAATTCAAATTGGTCCAGTATTTTTTGGACCCCCTTGACTTTCATTACATGAACCAAAACTAAACATTCTTCAGAATAAATTATTATGTGTTCCTCAGAACGAAACTAAGTTATACAGGTTTTGGGATGAGGGTAAGTAAATGATAACAGAATTGAGATATTGGGTGAACTGTCATTTTAAGTTTGTTCTGAATAAATATTTCTAAAAGTTGCACTTGGTAATCATATTCCAACCCAGTCAAATGTTATTTAATATTTTGCTAGAGCTGACACAAAGCTGTTTTAACATTGGTAGCTGAATGACAATGGTTTGAACAAATATTTCCACCAGTCCCATCTGCCAATTCAGTTTCTATGGTGATTACTCCATTTGTACTCCATCATAGCATAGCTGAACCACAGAGCTGCCCTTTGACCTCCAGTGCTTTACCCTACAGAGGCATTCTGCATTTTTCCCCCTGACTTTCTTTTCTGAACCGAATGAGGCTTAACTGATTTGATATACAATATGCCTCTGAGACATTCATCACATGCTAAACTATAAAAACAGACTGAAAGCCTCACAGGACAGAACATTGAGGTTCTCACCCGCTGATTTTTGTCTCTGAAGAGTACAAACACAAAAACAACCTTGCTGGTACTTGTTTCAATGAGTGTGCGATCGCCGTTGAATAGCGAATTACAGAGTGCTCAATGTTCGCTCAAATATGATTTTTTAACCAAATCATATTTAGTATTGTACAAAAGCTATGCCCAACATTAGGTCTCCCAGTGGTAGTAATAACATTTTGGCCACCAGACATTTGGCAACCTCCAGCAATAAAATCTAGGTCAGTGAGAACGAGGCTTTGGTGTGAATGTCATCACCTCATAAACGGCCCATAATCCACCGCTGCTGCTGGCCACTGACAGAAAAATCGCACCGTATCATAACCGTATAAAAAATGTGGCAAAGCGGTCTGCGAGACGGGAGCAGCTGCTCCTCTCTACTTTTGATGCGAAAGCAACTCGACTCTTGCCTCTCATGAGAAATTTGGAAATGCAGAGGTATTGACTTTATTACGCAGCTGTTTTGGCAGAACGAGGGAGCCAAGCACAGCTGAGAAAGGAACAAAGATAATCCACGACTGGCTATGCAAATCATGTCACCAAAGATTGAATTAAACTCTGAGCCAATGACAGTTTAAACAAATTTTGGTGAGTTTATTTGCAATCCCGCAGGAGATTGAGTATCGCTGTCATGGACAATATGCTTTAGACTTTGTACAATAACCACCACAACATGTGATCCAAATCAATAGTTATACACATTAGCTACTCCTTTCTGCAGCATTTGTCTTGTTCTGTCAACTAAAAAAACTGAAGAATCCTGAAATAACGTTTTCTTCATTTGTTTAAGATAAGGCAACTTGTTTGCAAAGAATTGATCTTGAATTCATGGTGTGAGGTATTTCAGTGCTGATGCTGTTACTCATAAATATATTTGTCCAAAATGTATAATTTACAGTAACAATTTGTTGATCAATCATTATGAATGAATCATTAACACACAATAATTTATTATTATTATTAAAAGAGTACATTGAGAACATTGTCAATGTCCAGTTACCAGTTAAGGTTTCAAATTGTATTTGAAGTTATGGAATTAGGGCTATTAATAACATTGAATCTTCAGAAATCATCATAATTTCCATTTTGTCAATTTCCATAATCTCCAAAAAACAAAAACAAAAAAAAAACTACTTTTTAATTATTGTTTATACTTTAAATAAGAAACAAAAAGATTAAATGAACTATATTTTATAATTCAATAAATATATAAACTAATATATCATTAAAAAGTACTAATATATAATAAAAATGTTAATAAATGTTAATTTGTTTATATTTAATGTTAATTCTGGGAAACTAAATACATTTATACGGACCTATGAACAGGCGTATAAAGCAATGTATTGAGGGCTGTGAAGTTATTAAGAATTAAGCAAAATAAATTACCCATAATCCTCCACACATTATCACCTCCCCTGGCGACAGATGTCAATGTGTGTAATTGTGTTATCCAGCCTTCAGGCTGCTGTCTTCAAATGTATTAAGAGTTTAAATACAGCCAGCAGGTGGATCAGAAGGTTTCACAGCTGGCTTCATTTATTGCCTGTATAAAATGAATTTCTTTCTGCTTTACAGTAAATAGGCCCTCCACTGAAGGAGCTCAGTTAATATGACACATCCTTCATATCTTATGAGTTATATATTTCTTTTCTTTTCCTTTGTTTTCAAAAGCTGTCGTTGAATGATCAGCGATTAGTGAGGTGCCTGTAATTATACAAAGTGGCCTTGTCTACGTTCGCACACCAACATACTGAGGACATTTTGAAAAATTGGTGGAATTTCCTTTTAGCTGTCGAGAAGTGTTTTTGAGGCTTGAAAAAGAGCTTTATTTGTTGCAAATGAACTATGGGAAAAATGTACTCCATTGCCCCCCGTCTGCTGTATACGTGACAGGCTTGCAAAGCGTTCTTAAGGTGTTGATGTGGGTATCTTCTTTAGAAAGAAAAACCTCCCCAGGTTACAAGGAACCAACTCTTACGCTCTCAAACACGGCTTTTATGCTCTTTTATTCCTGAGGGTTTAAAAGTACTGTGTGTTCGTTTCAATAACAGAATGTGACGTTGGCGGCTGTCTGGGTTATTATTCTCCTGCTGTTTGAAAGCCCTCTCCATCTCTCCTGATCTCAGCAGCACCACATCCAAAACAAGCGAAACCACATCTTTCTGACACTCAACAAATCCTTTTTCAACAGCCTGAATCATTATCCTTTTAACCCCGTGACATCCCTCATTTTTTATTCTCGAACTCGTTCGCCTGAATATCATCATTGTCATCCTCCAATTTCAACAAATGATTGTTCGCCGAGGTAGCGTGCAAAGTTTCCAATGACTTTTTGGAACAAACTGCTGTGATACTTCGTATGTAATAAGCTTTAATGGATCTATAATGCGATCTCCATTTCACTCGTCTGCTACTTGTAGAGTTCACAGAGTTCAATGCTGAAGCAAAAGTGTATGTTTGTTTTCCAAAATCAAGACGTCCATATTATGGATGAGCCAGTGCATCATTAAACACGTTCTACATGTCAGCGGAGCCTTATGCATAAAGATGACGCAAGGTTTTTAAGATGTTTTGAAGCAAGCAAGAGTGCTGTTGTCCAAAGATCAGCAAGGTTGTGATTTGGCTGTAGACACAAGGCTGACTTGTTTATTTGATCATTAGATGAAGATTACTTTTTTCCCCTTAGAATTCTTTGAATAGAAACTTCATCAGAACAGAGGAGAAGAATATATTAAAATCTTTCGTTATGTTATAAATGCCTTTGTCACTTTTGATTAATTAAATGTCGAATAAAAAAAATAATTTCTTAAAAAAAGAAAACAAAACAAACTTTTGATTATTAGTGCTTCCAGCAACCCAACTACTTTCAATATTAGTAATAATCAGAAATGTTTCTTGAGCAGCAAATCAGCATATTAGAATGATTTCTGAAGACTGCAGTGATGATGCTGAAAATTCAGCTTTCACATCACAGGAATAAATTACATTCTAAAATATATGGAAATAGAAAACAGTTCTTTTAAATTGTAATAATATTTCACAATATTGCTGTTTTTACTGTATTTTTGATCAAATAAATGCAGCCTTGGTGAGACTTCGTTCAAAAGCATTAAAAATCATTATTATTCCAGAATTTTAAAAGGCAGTGTATATCTTGTATCATTCAGTATATATTCTTACAGCCTATTATATCTCAACTCTGCAGTGCAGCATTGGTCATGATTAAGATGATTTCTCACAATTTGAGTGGTAGTATCCAGAAAATTATGCAAATATGGAATTATTATTATTAAAGTCTTCTGTCAAGATAATGCTTCCATTATCTGTTTGGGGAGAGACACCAAGGCCATTTTAATAGTTTAATATCTATACTTATGATATAATATGCATATGAATCTATCTTACTGGTGTAGAGAGAGAATCCTACTAGTGCTTTAATTAGATTTGTTTTATTAAATTTTTCTACAATATGTTTTTGCTGGAGCCAATGTGACCCTGACAATAAAGGTCCCAAAAGAGATGCTTAGTAGTGATGCCATATAAGAGAAGGGTTTTAAAGAGTGAAGGTTATTTTAATAATCTAAAGAACCTTTTGCAGAATGGAAAGGTTAAATGGATGTTAAATGTTCTTCGAGGAACTACAGATGCCAAAGAACCTTTACTTTTATGAGTGCAAGCAAGCCACTGCAATATTTTTAATATTCTATTCTATTCTATTCTATTCTATTCTATTCTATTCTATTATGCTTACTAAAAGACTTCCAAGGCAACTATAGAAGGTTAAATTCAACATTACTATTATTTTTATTTTTTTACAAATACATCACTGGGGTAAGAAAAACAAGTCAATCTTAAAAGAACATGAGGTTTGAAGTAGCTTGTTATAAAATGCCCCAAAATGAAAGTTGCACTCCATAAACTGAACTGATGCTGCAGCTTCTGCTGATAAACCACTGTCAGCTTAGACTCAGGTGGCCTCAGTAAGAGCTGATCTCCTGAAATGAGAATAACGTTGAGGTCATCTCATAGCAGGCAGATAGGTACGGCTAAATCTTACTGATTTGCTCTATATTGTGGTTAAAAGAGCTCTTTTCCATATTGAGTTTGTATCCTGTTGCAGAGAATTACATCATTGCTTATTCTGTCTGCACTTTTTTGGTCATTCTTTCTTTTTTCTTCAGCTCTCCCTCTTTTTTTCACAGAGAATGATAGAGCAATCATTTGAAAGGCATGCTTGTGCTGATGTACAACATATGGCTTACTGCATATGTTCAGAAGGCCAACATCAGAATGTTATTATGAAACCAAAGGCCATCTGGGCATATTCATTGTTCAAATATTAATGGTCATTACACTTTTGTTATATGCGACTTGCATCAACTAGAAAGAAATAGTTCATTCAAAAATTAAAATTATATTATAATTCAGTATAATTATTCATTACCCACACTGTATGTTTTATATTTCTTCATAAAATGCTGTATATAGTCACTACTTGGACTACTTCTATAATCTGTTTTAGGTCCTACATGAGGCTTGAATGCTTCAGTTTCCATTTATTGTAATAACATGGAAAAGATCAACCAATGCCTTCATTGAAATATCTCCTTTTGCATTGAACATTTATTTTTCCCTTTTTTGTGGCATTAGAGTGTCTTTAGTCACTTAAATGGAACGGGAAAAAAAGAAAGGTGTTTATCTCCCTGCCGCTCCTTGATTTAAGATCTCAAACCGAAAGCTGTTACGCCACTTTGTTATTTATCAATCAAGAGCCAATCTTAGCTCTCCTTTCTTGTAAAGATCAACAGCAGCCAGAGAGCGATACCAGTAGCTGATGGTGGCGATAAACCTGTGATCTGTGGAAACATGCTGCCCTACTGTTACAGCAATGAAGGCGATTGGAGCAGATAAGCCATTATACCAGCCTCGGCTTGTCAGCTGTATTGTACTCTTCCTCATAAACCTATTCAGTGATTTAAGCACCTGTTTGCAAAGTCGGGCTCTAGGAAAATACGCACACAGGTGTCAGACAGCCATACAGGAACGGCCCGGTTCGCAAATGGTTTTTAAATCAATGGCGTCACGATCAGATGGAACCGACATCCTGATTTGTAGAATGTCATACGGCATGACGTGCATTTTTAACATGGTGAATGGAAATTTCCAGGCTTGCTCATAATGAAAGAATATCCTGATTTAAAGCTGTTCCATTTTCAAAAAAAACAACTGTTTCTCTTCCGTTTTAGAACATTGTAATCCTATGGAGTAATGCAGAGAGAATGCTCTGCAGTGTAGATGATGTTCTAGTCTCCGTCTACATTTACTCATTTGATTATTTTCCCAACAAAACTTTACTTTTGAAGTGTCCATCTAACTTGAAGTTTGCATGGATAGGTGAATGCAGTTGATTTATTTTGGCCAATCATCAGCAGGAGAACAACTGGATGTGCTCCAATCAAAACAGACTTTGACTTTAGTATGCAAATGTGTTGGAGAAGTAATTTCTGCATTTACGACTGTTTACTGACCTCTGATACTTGCACATGATATGTCATGATCAAGCACAAACTAACACTGTGATGAAAAAGCAACAAATGCAGTCCAAATCAAACAGAAGGGGCTCCAGACTTTGACTAATATAGTTGCAAATGTGACAAAAATGCAAATTTGCAATAATAATTTAACATGTAGTCACCATTGGTGACAGTTGGGAAAACTGTCATAAAGTAAGCACGCTTATGAAAGTTTTCATCAATGATTACGCCAGTGTTTCCGATCAAATATGAAGTAACTCGCATGAACAAGTTCTTTTCAATGAGTCGGTCATGATTTATGAAACAGTGTTGAATCAGTGAATCGTTTACAGCTGACTCCCTCACTCATTTTTTTTTTTTAGATGTGCGTTTTAAAATAAGAATGATATTTGAGACTCTATTTACATATTAATAAAAGAATACATTTAAATAAAAAAGTAATTTATCAAAAATGTTTTTGTTGATAAATTCATTCTATTTTATAATAAACATTTGCAGGTAATAACATTAAATATAGTAAATATTACATAATATATTGAATAAACAGTGATCATGTAATTTGTCAACTGAAAAAAAATAAATAAAAAGTCTTTCATTTTAGGGTCCAGTGGCTCCCTCTTCTCATTTTTAATTTTTTTTTATCTACGTAATTAATTTATCTTAATTTTTTATTTATTTATTTATTTTTATTTATTTTATTTTATTTTTTTGGGCTCTGTAAACTTTTGTAAAGTATTTTTATTTTTTTCATAAAGTCTTCGAAATCCTGACATGAAAATGAATCTCTCATTCCAAGCAGAAATTAAGGTTTCGTGTCAAGAGTTTGCTTACTATCTTGCCCTCGCTTTGAGCATTCACTGCGGTTGCTCTGTTTAGGTTGTAAACAGCTTCTCCTCAAAGGCGGAAGTGTTGCGTTTCAGTGATAAAGTTTATCAGCTCCAGGGGTGTCGGAGAAGCAACAGAGGGGCCCTAAAATTGCCAAAACACTACAGAAACCTCATTCTCACCCATACAAGTTAATTCAGTGATAGCAACAAATTTACAAGCAACAATCAATCCATATTTAGTTTCTACAGCAGTCATATACAACTGACGTCGTGCTTCCAAAATTTATATTGCATGAAAAATGCATGCTTGTTCACAGAAAACAATTGCAACAAGTGCTCTTTCTCATGGAGGGTTAATCAGTACACATACACAGCATTTCAACCCTTTCTCAATGTACTCTGAAACACAAAGCAATCATTGTGACTTCATTTACGTGTTTCTGCCGGCAACACAGAATGTACCCATCAGCAGCACGGAGTGGCAAAATGTTGACTTCCCGTTAAACAAAACACACTGCCATTATCTCCCATCTGTCATTATTTGAATTACTGTATGCCCTGCACTAAAAATACTCAAAATGCTCATTTTGTCTTATTACATTGTGCTCAACATAATGTTCGAGCTGCCTCGTGTTTAATGAATCTCACTGGAGACCTGGTCACGGTGCATGAAAACCAAAGTACACAGTTTACGGAAAAGGCCTTCAGACATCACAGGGCTGATCAAATTTAACTCAATGTGCTCGTAAGTTGGTAAGCTATATGCTGAATAATGTGATTTGTTTGTTGAAATGGGCTACCTGACACTCGTGAACTTGCTGCTTTAAGCATTTGGAGACTGAAGCCGTTGTTCTTTTCTCTCTGCTTCTGTCTTTCGGTGTCCACCACGAGATTTGTATCCTTACATGAAGTCTGATGTGGATTCAGCAGCTTGAACTTAATGTCATTAAGAAAAATGAGATTTACTTTTGTGTAAAAAAAAAAAAATCTTTTTTTTTTTAAATAGAGCAAGATCAGTTAAGTCTCTTATGTTATAATTTGAAATTACATATAAATACTTAACAATAATGCTTGTAAAAATAGAATTTGGCTTGGGTGGTTTGATTTAAATCTGTAATGCACAATAAAAGTGCCTTCTATTTATAGCGGGACTGTATTAAACCAACAGTAATGTAATTTTACCAATTTTTGGTCTTTTTTTTTTTTTTTTTAAAGAGAAAGCTGACATTGTGCTCTTTTAAAATTTTAATTATTTCCTCAAAACCCAAGATTAAAAAAATGGTCTCTGCTGTAGTGTCTGGCTCACATGACTGTTTGGATGTAAAATGTGTATGCGTGTGCATTGTTTCCACTTCATTGTGGCTAGGAGATGTCTCCAGGGCTTGCCCACCCAGACCCCTGTAACAGCTGCTGTAAACCCTGTACTGTGATAGTCAAGTGTGTCTCCCCCCTTCTAGGAAAAACCTTTCCTGAAAAGCCTCTATAAACAGAGCAAAACCAGTATCCAGTTTTAGTAATTTTAGAGAATTCAAAATCCTATGTTGATTTTTGTTCTTATTATCTGTGATATGTTTACCAAAAATGTATTTTGACACCAAAACATGTATTTTTATTTTGTTTACATTAGGAAATATGTGGTGAAGTTTAAGTATTTAGTTCATGTGTTGCAGAGGCAGAGTTTATACAATTGAAGAACCACAAAAACACAACTACTTTACAATTGGCCTCTTGCAGTGGGGCATTAAAATAACTACCATACTATCTTGATAAAAACCAACAATTATCGAATCACTCTTTGCATTGTAAATCTGACTAGTGCAAATGCATTAGGAAACCAAACAAAACTGAAGCGTTTGTTCCTGTGGACAGTGTTGGATTAATTATAATTTTGGTCTGGATGAAGAAATTGAGGTCTGTAATCAAATAAGAGAACATTATTTGACATTGTGTCTTTTTTCTTACTCTCATTTTTGATTTCTAGAGAATGCAGCATGATTTGTTTCTACTTTTCATTGAAGTGAGACTAAAAGTGTAGTGTAGTCTGGTGTCATTGCTACTTTTAAGATAGATATCTGTATATTTTATGATAATATACAATGTATTTTGTATATTAGTTTTTACTTTTCATATTTTTCTCTCTGAAGTAATTGTACAGTTAAATACTTTTTATTAAAGAAGTTACTTAACTATTATCAACAATTTAAAGTCCAACGAAAATAAACAAAAGGGCAAGTGTGCTTCTTTTAAGACGGTTATTTCTCTTGAGTGTTTAAGAGAAAAGGCCTGATTTAGAGCGTATGGTTTCTCTTTCATATCAGAGCTTGTGTCCTGTTCCATTCCTCATACTTTTCTTCTGACACATGTTCTTTTAAAGATAATGCCAAAATGTTCAAACCAAAGCAAAACTTCTTCCTCATGCCAGTTTCCCTCAAGTACATTAAGTGTTGTAGTTCCCCCGAGGAAGCTTCATCTGCATTAGGTTTGACTGGCCCTCTTGTTTCTGTGTATTCCAGCTATAAACACGAGCAATTACGAGCTTATGCCTTGTATTTTTTTTTCCCTGCACAAACTTCACCTGGCTGTTTCACATTCCACCGTAAGCAGTACCATAACAAGTCGTTCATTTTTGTGTGAAATGTTGTACGGGTCCAATCGCTCTGTAATCCGAGACAACTTCAACACTGCCCGGCTCAACCTTGACGCACTTCTCACAGGTCTTCATCCCCCCTGAGAAAAGTCACCACTAGTGCATTCACAACTGTAGGTCATATGATTACAGCAGGTTTGAAATTCACCTGACATGTGATATAGTGCAAGCTGACCTTACTGACATGGCTCTGATTCATTGTTCATCAGTGCAGACCTAATACATACCTGCATTAACAAATAAGTAAAATTTTGTTCTTCTGAACATCTTGGAAAATTGATCAGACATATTGTGAGTACTAAAATAATTCTTGAGAAGGAAAAATGTAAAACTCTACAGCTAAAAGCACTAAAGTAAGAAGTGACGGAAACTTACAACTCTGCCTCAGCTTCAGAGAATTCACTGAAGAAGGTGCTTCCGTTGGAGTGCGGCGGTCCTGGTGATGGTTCATCGCTCCTGTAGCTGCTCTGGCTGCTCCCGTCCTCAGGCAGTGTCTCTTGTGATATGGGGGGCTTCTGGAACGATCCAGACATTCCTGGCTCCGCAGACCCCAAGAAGCAAGGGCATGGAGTCTGAAGCCCCTTGTAAAAGAAGTTCATTTTCAGAGAGGGTATCCAGGGACAGCCAAGAAGGTTCTTGAAGGCCGCACGAAACTCTGGGCTTCGGCAGTAGATGACGGGGTTGAGGCCGGAGTTGATGTAGCCTAACCAGTTTAAGAAACGAAAAGCGTTCAGGTTCAGCATGTCACGATTGAAGACCTTAATGATGTTCACCACGAAGAAAGGCAACCAGCAGAGTGTGAAGACGCCCATGATGATACCCAATGTCTTGAGGGCCTTGTGCTCCTTGACGACGGTTGATCTCGACAGTCGCCTTCGGGAACTTTTCCGCCTTGTCGTCGTTCCTCCGACATTATTGCACGTCGAAGGCAAGTTGTTGTTGCCGTGGAACGTCGGCAGTACCTGATTTCCCATGCACTCATTTTGGAATCTCAAACGGTTCTTGTCGATGAGCTGTACCTGTCGTGTGGCAATGATAAAGACACGTGCATAGACGAAAATCATGATGAGTAGTGGGATGTAGAACGAAACCACCGACGAAAGGAAAGCAAAGGGTATGTTTATTTCTAAATCACAACATGTGACGTTTTGGTAACATGCTTGTGCTTTCTTGTCACCCTCCACACGATAGTACTGATTCATAATGGGGACGAAGGAGATTAGAGCCGAGACCAGCCACACGACACAAACGATAATTCGAGCCCTGCACTTATTCAGAAGCAGTTTATACCGCAGAGGCCGCGTGATTGCAATATACCGATCCACTGCAATGATGCAAAGGGTCTCTATGCTGGCGGTTACGCATAACACATCAACCGATGTCCATAACTCACACAAAGTCTTACTGAGTTGCCATTTCCCCGTTACGACTAATGTGGCGCCCGGTGGCACCACCAGCACCCCCATTATGAGGTCAGCACATGCCAGTGACATGATGAAGATATTCGTTGTGGTCTGCAGCTGGGAGGTGCGTGCGATAGCGATGATGACCAGAAGGTTACCTACGACGATAATGGGGATGATGATCACCATGATGAACAGCAGCCACAACATCAACTCATGTTCTTCACTCCCTGTCGGAGTTGTATTGTTCGGTACACTGCTGCTTACATTGGTTGGTAGAGTGGAGCTTAGCAGAGTTTCCATGTTTCAGAATTCAGAGATCAAGGCATGCAATTTTTTAAAACTGAATATCAGAAACAAGCAGCAGGCAAAGCTAGGTGCTGGAAACGTCTAAAGCAGTTGAGATACCATGACGATGTTGCATTTAATCTTGCATTTTATACCACCGTATCTCCAAATCTTGAACAACAGCATCAATTCTGTTTCACCTCTTCTTCAGGCATCCTGAAATTCGTGCAGATCCCGCGTCCTGTAGCATTTGAAGCAAACATATCTGTCATGTTCCACACATCTGAACTGCAGATGTAGGAGGGAAAACAGTCCCTTTTATTCAAAGTTAAAACTGGTCCATGGGAGATGAGGGAAAATGCAATTTAACTTTTTGAAAAGCTCTTGAAACCACCAGAGAAAAGGCAGATAAGCAGCCGTCCTGTTGAAGTAGTCCGGTGAAGTGGAGGAGGTTCAGTCAGCGTGTTACCGCCGTGTGTGTGGAGCGGGCGAGTGGAGTTGCCTCTTCTGCCAAAAGCTCAAAGGAGCAGTGACACTGCCGACAGTCAACAGTGGTAAAACACTCTCTCTCTCTGATTATGCTTGCTCTCTCTCTCGCTCTCACTCTCTTTTGGAGTTGAGCGTTCAGCATGCTATAGTTGCAGTCACATTTCACCCGAGGGGTGGAGTTGTAAAGAGTGCCTCACACACGCACACCCCCTCTCTGTCTCTCTGTCCAACAAGTACACAATCAGCAAACATAAAACACTTTTTATCTTGTCTGTCACACATCAGAAATAGACATACATGCAATAATATATACCCCCCAAATAGTCATGTTTAAAGTGAAGTTAATCAAGGAAACAACATAAAAACCATGCATTCCACTGAAAAAACTGCTTTGTAACTATTTCCACTCAGAATTGTTTTTGTAAATTTCACAAATATTTTCAAAGAAATTGAAGAAACACATTGAATTAGCAATGATTTTTTTATTTTTTTTTTGCAGTATAAAATAAAGGTTTCAAAATGAGTGGTTTCAGAACCGTTTTTGTGTCCCCAGAAGCACTGTTTTTAATAAGGAACCATTTTTTTCTTAGTGACGAACATTAATACTCAAAGCAATTTTAACTAGAAAGAACCATTTGTGGAATGGAAAGTTCTATGGATGTTAAAGGTTTTTATGGGACCATAGATGCCGCTAAAGAAACTTAAACAAATGTAGCTAAATTAAAAAACAAACGAAAAAACAAAAACAAATAGGCTGTCAGTAAAGTGAACCTACTAAAACATCTTTAAACATGTTTATTAAATACATGGAGTATGTTGAGTATTTAACTTCAATATTTTAATGTAGTATTATTTATTTTGACTATTAAATCAACATTAAAGAACAATTTGTAAATATCTGTATATATTAGTGCTGTCAAAATTAGCAGGTTAATGCAGGAGATAAATTTTTCCAATTTAACGACATAAAAATATTCATATTAAATTTAACGCAGTTAATGCAGGGGCGGAGCTAGGGTTGGCCATCCCACTCACAACTGCTGTTTCTGTCTCTATTTTCTCAACAAGAATTCGGTTTATTTAGACACAGAACATCTTTACGACCGCATCAAAAGGGAGACTTTTCAGGCACACACTCCACCTAAAGCTAAGGTAGATTTTTATCCCTAAGAAAATGTTTAATGTAATTGAATTTATTTGTACTGGGACCTGCTGTACCAGTGCCAGTTTGAGGATTAACACAAAAGTGCATGACAAGACACTTTATGTCAAAATTAATTTTTATGTTGGCCTTGAAGTAATCATTTCCTAAGAGATTCAGATAATTATGTGCATGTCTTGGTCTCCGTCTCACCCTAAGGGTAGCTGCCACAACCAGACAGGCCTGTTCAGACGGAGCTAGGCTATCTGTTCATACCCATCTCCTTTAGTATTGTCCTGGTGTTACATGTTCAAAGGAAGTCATAAATGTTTGTGTATGTCAAGAATTCAGTCACAAGGCTATCTAAGGCTCTGTCAATCATTCTGTGCTCAGATTAGTTAGAGTCAAACTGATGGCTGATAGTGCATGTCTGCTAATTGTGGATTCCTTTAGAGTCTGGTTTTAATTGGAAGTACAGTGGCATGCGAAAGTTTGGGAACCCCTTGCCGAATCTGTGAAAATGTGAATATTTTTTTTTTTTTTAGTACTGTCGTGAGTAAAACATTTTAAATAAAATAGGTTTATAATCCACAATACAAAAAAAAAAGCTGAAATTATTCAAATAACCCCATTCAAAAGTTTGGGAACCCTTGGTTCTTAATACTGTGTGTGGTTACCTGGATGATCCATGTCTGTTTTTTTGTCATGTCTGTTTTGTGATGGTTGTTCATGAGTCCCTTGTTTGTTCTGAACAGTTAAACTGAGCACTGTTCTTCAGAAAAATCCTCCAGGTCCTGCAGAATCTTCAGTTTTCCAGCATCCATTGCATGTTTGAACCCATTCCAGCAGGGATTGCATCTTTTCACACTGAGGACAATTGAGGGACTCAAACACAACTATTAAAAAAGGTTCAAACATTCAGTGATTCTCCAGAAGGAAGCACGATGCATTAAAAGCTGAGGGGCTGAAAACTTTTTGAATTTGAAGATTAAGGTAAATTGTACTTAATTTGTCTTCGGGGAAACATGCAAGTATCTTCTGTTGCTTCCAAAGGGCAGTATTAAATGGAATATATATATATATATATATATATATATATATATATATATATATATATATATATATATATATATATATATTTCAACAAAATAAGAAAAATGTGGACATCTTCATCCTGTTCAAAAGTTTTCACCCCTGGCTCTTAATGCATTCTGGAGTATCACTGAATATTTGGACATTTTTTTAATAGTTGTGTTCGAGTCCCTCAGTTGTCCTCAGTGTGATAAGATAGATCTCAAAATCATACAGTCACTGCTGGAAAAGGTTCAAATATGCAAAAGATGCTGGGAAACTGAAGAATCTGCAGGACCTGGAGGATTTTTCTGAAGAACAGTGCTCAGTTTATTTGTCCAGAACAAACAAGGGACTCATGAACAACCATCACAAAACAAGAAACGGTCATGGGTCATCCAGGTAGCCACACACAGTATTAAGAACCAAGGGTTCACAAACTTTTGAATGGGGTTATTTTAATAATTTCTGCTATGTTTTTTTGTCTTGTGGACTAAATGTAAACATATTTTATGTAAAATATCTTACTCAGGGCAGTACTAAATAAAAAATAACATGCATTTTGTATGATCTCTCTTAGTTTGTTAAAATTATTCACCTTTTCACAGATTCTGCAAGGGGTTCCCAAACTTTCGCATGCCACTGTAGTTTATAACCCCCATTGTTATTATTTAATAAATAATTTATAAAAAATATATTACAATGTATTACATACAATAATAATAATTATTATTATAATGAAATTACCATGCAATAAAACCTATTTTTTATATAAGAAAATGATTGCATTAGCTTAGTTAACTACTGTATTTTAAACAAAAGCACAAATCCAATTTTTGCGAGAGCAGCTGCAAAGTCTGTCATGTTACATCCCAACCTGTTGTGGCATATCTTCTACGATCACATTCTGCTATGTTCTGTTGCAGTGTTTCGCGATATGAACAGGATACCAGCTCCCTTGGGGCCGTTGTTCAGCAATAAAAATAATAGATGCTTATCTGGCCTGCGACTCACGCCAACCCGGCCACAACCAGGAAGAACAATCAAGACAAATGCCTGGCATACCATTCAGCTGCGAAAATCTGGGCAGGGTAGTCACCAAGGTCTTTGTCATCAAGTACTTCCTTCCCTCCTCTGTCTCTTTTCCTCCTCTCTGTCTTTCTGCATCTTATTTTGTTCACACCACTCAATACGTTAGCGTGTGCTCTCGGTTGCAAACCCTTGTGAAAAAGAAGTACAGTTGTTTTGCCTTTAAATAGAGTACTCGTTATTGCAAGAATATACAGAGGTGCAAACTGCACTTAAATGAACATATAGGATATATGAAATATATTAAATGCAATTTGTTGAATTTTAGAGTGTTTTTGACACACTTAAGTAGGACTCAAATACATCTTTATAAGTAATTTCGGTAACACTTTATTTTAGGGTCTCTTAACTGGTTGCTTATTAGCATGCTTATTACTAGAATATTAGCTATTTATTAGTAGTAATTAAGCACATATTAATGCCTTATTCTACATCCCTAATCCTAAATTTAACAACTATCTTAACTATTAATAAGCAGCAAATTAGAAGTTTATTGAGGGAAAAGTCATAGTTAATAGTGAATAAGTGTTCCCTGTTCTAAAGTGTTACTGTAATTTCATAATTACCCTTTTAGTACACTGAATTTGCCTTTAATTTTATGTTATATACAAGTACAGTTTTTTTTTTTTTTTTTTTTTTAAGATTTGAAGTACACTAAAGTGCATGTTCAATCCAAATAAGGGCACTTTATTTTGTCAAGGGAAGTGTTGACTAACACTGTTGTCTTAACTAGGTGTGAGGCTATAAAATGACATTTAAAGCTACATGTTCCATATAAATCTGAGATTTTCTCCTAACTGGGTCTGGACAGCTGGGTTCAAGATGAAATCTCATTGGGTCAGAGAAATCTAATTGGCTGTTTTAAACATTAGCTGTCTTCCACTGACTAGTGTTTTGTTGCACATTTAGTGTGGCCAGACAAACTGCTTGTTCCTGGAAAGTGGTTGCATCACACATAGATAGAATAATTGAATATTTTGACCCAAGGATCACGCTATATTTGATTCTGAAAAATGCATTCATATGACAAGAATATTTCCTCCCAGATTGTCTTAACCGAATCATGTTATATTAACTTTTGTCAAAGAAATTGGCAGAGTACAGTCTAATATTGAAAACAAGGCTCACAATTAGTTCCGGTCACACGGTGCTGAATATAGATGAACACAGATAAAAACAAACTGTATTTCCTTTCTTTCCCCATAAAGACTTGGCAGCATTATTCTCTTTTCAGTTAAGTGAGGTTTTATTGCTTTTGTTGTTCTCTTGAGACCTTTAAGCAATGAAGTACTTGGCAAAATTGTGGGATTGACAGTCTAATAAATTTTGTTAAAGATTTTATTGACATAAAGGTATTTGAAAGTATTAAAGTGGTCAAATGCAGCTAAAGGTATATACACCAGACTGAACTCAGATGACCTGAAGTGTATTGTGTCTCCATCTGAGCACTATGAAAGTTTGTCAGTGCTCATTATCTTCAGAGAAATTCTTCTGTAAACCCTGATGTGATTTAAGTATTTTATTAGATTTCAGATATGATCACTGACCCACAAGCTTCATGCCGCTCTAAATAAGTTTGGGCAGAGGCTTCATATAAACTGCTAAACACTGATGTCCTCAGTCAGAAGATCTAATGCTTCATGTTAACTTAGACTTCCCACTGAAACCTTTTGGTTAGTTCTCAGATATATCATTCATACCTGCAGTCATGAGATGGAAAATTATTCTCAGTTAAATTCAGTATGTTTGCATTATGGTTTATTATTATTATTATTGTGCTCAGAAATGTTTTTTTTTTTCACAGTGAAAAGTTTTTAACTCATTTACTTCATTTACTCACCCTCAAGTTGTTCCAAATCTGCATGAATGTCGTCCTTCTGAACAAAAAAGAAGATATTTTGAAGAATGTTCAAAACCTGATCTGATCCCTGTTGACTATTGTTTCCCTGTTGATTTTACCATTGACATACCATTTTTTTCGCCAGACAATGGAAGTGAACAGCTACCAGCAATTGTTTGATTACACGCATTCTTCAAAATATCTTATTTTGTGTTTATCAGAATAGAAAAGAAAAACCCTCATACAGTTTTGGAATGTCATGAGATGAGTAAATGATGATAGAATTTTCATTTTTAGGTGAACTATCCCTTTAAGACTCCATATAAGATTACATTTAAGATGTAAAAAGAACATTAGTTAAACTATATATTTACTAAACTGGTGTACTTAAAGTCTGCTAAACTAATTTTGTACTAAATACACTTTAACTGCGGAAGTAGTGCTGAAGTCCAACTGAAGATATATTGAAGTATATTTGATTGTGGTAAAGAGGAACTATTGCAAGTATACTTCACGTGCATTTAAATATCTTCATTTAAAGACTGAAATAATTCAAAGATCAATCAGTCCTCATCAACAGTGACATTAAAACCCATTTTAGGCTTAATATTAAGAAATGTGCATTGTGCACAAGTAGTACTCCAAATAAAGTTTAATTATAATTTTTAAGTCTCTATATGTTAACAGATTTGAAATATACTTAGTATGAAATAAATGTATTTTAAACAAATTATTTTATTATTAGGGAATATTTGGCATTTAAAATCTAACCAACAGTGATGTCATTGCATACTGAATTATCTCAAGTAGATGTATAGAGTTAATAATAAACCTCATGATATGGACATAAAACTAGAGCACACAAAAAAGCTTGACACAGTAAAAGTTTTTAGAATTCATTATATATCACTTTTCTCACACAATATTCACAATGTAGCACGGGGCATGTGGGTTTGAGTGGTCACTGCTGGCTTCGAGTCCATTAGCAAGCGGGGTGATGAATGTACTGTGGAAGTGGAGTGACTCATTAACGAGAGGCTCATTTGAACTTGTTAAGGGCTTAATTGGATTGAACAATAAAAGCTCTTCTACAGTCTCTTATTTTGATTGATGACAATGCACAGGTGCCCCCTCTCCTCTGTCTCTCTCTCGCTCCACTTTTTTCTCTTAAGTGAGATTTCAATTTGTAGGGAGTGGTTATGTTTGAAGGGCACTGCGAAGGTCAAAAAAAAAAAACCTACAAAAATAAAATTATTCACAAGTTATATTTCTTTCAAATGTTTAACTTACATAAATGCTCATGAAATGATTGCAGTAATTCAATTTTTAGAAAACCCTGTATTACTGGATGGATTTTTTGAGAACCATTCTTTCTTTAAAGGAAATGACAGCGATGGAAGTTTTGAATAAAATTTAGACATTAGAACTTTATTTAAAATAACTATGATTTTTTTAAATATTCTAATAAAATATATAAATATATATTCTACAAAAATAAAAGTATCGTGCCACAGTAAGTTATTTTTACCTTGGTTTTTCTTGAAAAGAAAAGAAAGGAAAAAGGGGTGGTGATGGCGCAGTGGATAAGACACATGCCTTTGGTGTGAGAGACCCGGGTTCGAATCCACTGTGAGACACCAATGTGTCCCTGAGCAAGACACTTAACCCCTAGTCGCTCCAGAGGCGTGCGACCTCTGACATATATAGCAATTGTAAGTCGCTTTGGATAAAAGCGTCAGCTAAATGAATAAATGTAAATGTAAATGTGGAAATAAAAAAATTACTCATTTATTTATTCAAGAAAATATGCCTATGTTAATCTGTGTTATTTCATTATACTCTTATTCACTAATCTGCAGAACTAGCAATATTTGATGTTGCAAAATAAGTGAAGTAAGTCATCATATGTACAGATGTCTCCTGCTCAGTGTGCAGGCAGCAGCAAACACTATGCAAATTGGAAAGATTCTGTCAGCATTCGTTACACCCTTTTTTGGAGGACGGTGGACACTCCCTTTGAAGGAAACAGTGAAAAGCCCTGAGGAGGGGCAGTATTTCTCCAATGGGAGCGTTTGAGGGGATATCCTTTGAGACCGCATATAAAGGGCATATTGCTTTTTCGCTGTATATAGAAACAGCACATATTTGTAATTGTGTTCTCATGCATCTGAGTGTTTTCTTGTTCTCTGTGTGTATGTTTTAAGGTTGTCAATGGGAACCGCAGCAGTAAGTGTCGGACCTGACAGACTTGGCAGGTGGTCATTAGTCTATGCGTGAGAACGTGCCATAGCTGGCTGTGGTTGTAGTCCAGAGGGCTGGGGTGAAGCCTGGCACAGCTTGAGGTGTTGATGGCCAGTGGCCCTTTAAAAAGTTCACCTCGCTGCTTTCATGCCCAAATAAACTTTTAGAAGCGGCATGCTTGGCTTGTCGAATAACAGTAAATAGATACGGCTCCTGACAAATATTGGCAAAATTACATTTTAACTCGGTTAGTCTTTGTCCATTGATTAAATGAGCCTTTGATCAAATCGGCTAAATTGAATTTTTGGATACATTGAGGTACTGACTGACACAACTTGTTTTTGATTGGATAACAGTGACCAAAATAGTCTAGCCATTAGTTGGATTGTGTCTGGGTTTCTGAGCTAATGACTGATAAGCACAGTGATCGTTGTAAACCAGAATATATTTGGTGCAGTCATCTGATAATCTCTTGGCAAAGCAGTCAGATTCCTCCACTTTTATTGGTCATGGTAATTGTAACTGTTTTATTGAGCCAATATTTGTTCTCTTACATTGTGTTTATCACTTTGACAGAGAAAGTTGTATGCATTGGTGAACTACCAGCCTTTAGAGTTTCTCATCCATTGAATGAATGTAATCTATATATTTCTATTGAAGTTTTAATTAACAAATATTTCACTACATGATCAAAAGTATGTGAACACTAACTTTTAGCTATCCATTTCAGCTGTTTTAGCTACACCCTTAACTAACAAGTGCATAAAATCAAACATACTGGAATGAGGCACACCAAAGTTCATGAAGAAATGATTCAATCAGGGAAGAACTTGACTGATCTGCACAAAACCCAGTCCGGAACCCTTATTGAATGACTTTGGTATGAATTTGAACAGCAAGCCTTCACTCAACATCTGTGTCTGACCTCATTGATGTTCTTTGAACATGTAGTGTAGTATCTGATGATGAAAACTTAAATGTAAATACATATAGATTACAATCATTCAATGGATAAGAAACTCTAAAGGTAGGAATTTCACCACTGTATCCAAGTATTGTTGTCAAAGCAATAAACACAATGGAAGAGAACAAATATTGGCTCAATAAAACTCTTGTGTTTGAATAAGATCAAAGATCAGAGTCATGTTCCAACATTTAGTCCACTCTCTTTAAGATAAAGGTTATTTTTTGGCAGTGTTCTCAAACTCAATTCCTGGAGGGCCACAGCTCTGCAGAGTAGCTCCAACCAGCTCCAACACACCTGTTTGGAAGTTTCTTGTAATCCTGAAGACCATGATTATCTGGATCAAGTGTGTTTAATTAGGGTTGGAGCTAAACTGTGCAGAGCTGTGACCCTCCAGGAATTGAGTTTGAGACCAATGCTTTAAAGGTATAGTTAAGCAAAAAATGAAAATTCTGTTAATTACTCGCCTTCTAGTTCCAAACCCGCAAGACCTTCATTCATCTTCAGAACACAAATGAAGATATTTCTAATGAAATCCGAAAGCTTTCTGACCCTTCATAGATAACAACACAACTACCAAGTTCAAGGCCCAGAAAGGTAGTAAGCACATTGTTAAAATAGTGCATTTTCACGAGAGTACCACGCAGGTTCTATGTCAGAATGCATCTGGATACTGTCGTGAATGGCGGCGGAGATTGACCCGGAAGAGAAGAAATCGTTAAATAAAGTTATTTTTGTTTTCTTTGTGCACAAAAAGCATTCTCATAGCTTCATAAACTTACAGTTGAACCACTGATGTGGACTATTTTAACGATGTCCTTACTAAAAGCGGTAGTTCCATTGCTGTCTATGCGGGGTCAGAAAGCTCTTGTATTTCATCAAAAATATCTTAATTTGTGTTCTGAAGATAAACAAAGGTTTGGAGCGCCATGAGAGTAATTAATGAAAGAATTTTCATTTTTGGGTTAACTATCCCTTTAACATCCATGGATTCTTTCCGTTCCACAAAAGGTTCTTTAAAGGAACTCAGAATGATTCTTAAAAGGGGTCATCTGATGCCAATTTTCCACAAGTTGATATGGTTCTTTAGGGTCTTAATGAAGAAGTCTAAAAAGTAAAAAGTAAAGTCGTGACGTATTGTCAAGTATGGTGACCCATACTCGAAATCGAAATTGGTGCTCTGCGTTTAACCCATCCAAGTGCACACACACAGCAGTGAATAGTGAACAAATGCACACACACACCGTGAACACACACCCGGAGCAGTGGGCAGCCATGCTGCAGCGGCCCGGGGAGCAGTTGGGGGTTCGGTGCCTTGCTCAAGGGCACCTCAGTCGTGGTATTGAGGGTGGAGAGAGCGCTGGACATTCACTCCCCCCACCTACAATCCCTGCCGGCCCGAGACTCGAACTCGCAACCTTTCGATTACGAGTCCAACTCTCTAACCATTAGGCCACGACTTCCCCAGTATGTCTATAACATACTGTTGTTAAAATTTCTCAATGGTAGTGTAAAACAACATCCCTTTTACCTTGCCAAAAACAGCTCTGCACACAGCAACCCATTTTAGTGCATGTTTATTTAAATGCTAATGAGCTCTGCTCACCACGCCTCTCTCTTGCGAGGGGTGACGAGCCGTTCTCATGTTACTGTTTACTCCAGTCATGGAACTTGCTAACTAGCAAGCTATTAGGAAAGGGGATTTGCAAAGATTCATAAAATAACCTTATACTCACTTCTTCTGTAGGTGAGGCTGGATCACAAATGATTCGCATGAACATAGATGCATTTAGGTAGATCGGGAGGCGCATTCCCTTCAACAACAAATGTAATCTCTGCATCTTCAGCTGAGTAAATGACGACTGCTATGTTCATTATCCAACAACAAAGCACCTCAATCACTTAGGAGACATTCTTGTCCACCGCTGCTCTGGCAGCTCACTCAGTGCGGGTCTAAGGTAAAACACTAGTGTCAATCAACAGTTGTGGGAGGGGCCTGGGTCTGTGTGACATCACACAACCAAGAAGCTGAGAACGGCTTGATTTGAGAAAGGGGATATTATTTATAGGGATTTTAGGGAGAAATCCACTGGGTGGATGTTTATCATTATAGGGTGGTTGTGTACACACACTGCCAACACACATTTCAATTCAAACAAGATGTAAAAGTGAATTTTGTATCCGATGACCCCTGTAATGGCATCACGGTGAAAAGCCACTTTTGGAACCTTTATTTTTTAACAATTTAAGCTGCCAGTGTACTTGTGCACTTGTTACAAACCAGCTGGATTTTTATTCATCTTTAAAATACAAATAGTAATAAGAGCAATTTAATGAAACCTGAAAGATTTCTGTCCCTCCATCAAAAATGTCATGCTTTTAGTGTTTGTTTTCACACATCAAGCAAATATTGTGAGCTTCATATTTTATGTTCTCGATGTATGCATATTGATTACTATTTACATGCGAATAAAAGCCTAAATGAAATATATTAATCATGTAAAACAATCATGTCTCTTCAGAAGACTTGGATTAGAACACTCAATTTATTTGGACTAGTCTTTGAAGCCAGAAAGTGTTGATGGAATGGAATTCCAATGTTGGGACAGAATTGTCTCAGGTTTCATTACAAATATCTTCAATTATGTTTTGAATGTGCATGAAAGGTTTGAAACAACATCAGGGTGAGTAAAGGATGACAGAATGTTCATTTTTGGGTGAACTAACAGTTTCAGTCCAATGCTTTAAAACAATAGAGTGAAATATGAATGCTAGTGCTTTAGAAATGAAGTGTTTAGCAAGTGAATTTCAGTGTGGTGTTCAGGTGTCCACATTCTTGTGGTCATGTAAGGAACCTCAAGAGGTGCGCTTGATCATGGTACTCCCACAAAAGCATATTTTCATTGTAATTCAACACTAAAACACCAGCAAAAAGGGCCTTGATTATTAGTTGAGGGGCACTTGAGAACCGCCCTTCTAGAACATTCACATCGTCCCAGTAATGACTCAGGAAAAGCTCTTTATCACTGCAGGCAAACTCAAAGCTATAATCTCCTCAGTATCCACATAGTCCCGATGCCTCGTAAATTTGTTGTGCTCCGTTTCCTTGACCCTTCCCACATCTGTCCGCCTTCGGTCTCCCTCAGCATTGCCTTAGAAGAGCCTAGCCGGATTGTAAGAAGTTTACAAGACTGCAACTCTGTCCTTCAAAGGGTGAAAATTCAGTTTACAAAGAGCAGGCCTCCTTGAATTAGCTAGATGCTATCAAGCTTGGCCGTAAATTATGAATGCCTTAGTCTGCCTGTTTATCATACACCCGCCACCAATTTGTTTCGGGATCGTTTCATTAATTGCCATGGAAACGTCTGCGCACGTCGGGATCAAATTAGA
Source organism: Barbus barbus (assembly GCF_936440315.1). Lineage (NCBI taxonomy): Eukaryota > Metazoa > Chordata > Actinopteri > Cypriniformes > Cyprinidae > Barbus > Barbus barbus. Next base: position 9,974,117 of record NC_136756.1, read on the forward strand.
GACAGCCCTGTTTGCGGAACAGCGACATGATCCCGTTCCTTGAGGGGGAAAAGCAGAGTGAGAAAAGTGGAATTAAGGATGAAAGGAAAGTTCAAATCCAATTTAGAGAGCGAGATTGCTTAACTTGAATATGTGGCATGTGGTATTGGTCAAGAGAGGACATCCGAGAAAAAAGTACTATGGAGTGGAAACTGCAAATGCGGTAAAATGAAGGGACAGATGTTTAAAAAAGACGAGAGAAGGACATGGTAAATTATATAGCAACTAGGCTCTTCTGATTGGCCTCTCAGGCACCATTGGCATTTAGCTTCTCTGGGAATGCACTATAAAAATCAACATACTATGATCATATATGGCAAATGTAACAGAAATGGTGTCAGATTTCACTAAAATATGTCGGTCAGGTGATTGCTTAAAACCAGTGAGCCGCATATAATAAAGCAAACAGTACAGAAAATATGATATAATCTGGAGAATTACATCTCAAGATCGAATCAAAAGAAACTCGGCGGCAGGTGATTTTGAAGCGTTTGTTTGCATAAAACCATTGCTAATATTTCCATGTGTTGCTCCTCTCAAAATCAGTCGGATACAGTACCAAGAAAAATAATGTCTATTAATCCATGTCAAACGTTAAAATGTTTTTCTTCAATAGCTGAAATTATTAAAGCCAATGTTTCCATATGTCCAAAAGAATGTCGGCTTGAAACGTTGCATGCTGTTTTGATATCTCTCTCTTTTTGATATTTCAAGGCTGCATGTCGTGACTAGACTGTTTGTGTGTAATTTAGTATTGCCCTGTCTCTGTTTGTTTGAGTGGCGTTTTCTTAACACAGGAAATTCTCCATTAGCATGGGAGGCTAATCAAGAGCGCTGAAGGAAATAGGAAACGTTCAGAGCAAAACAGTGCGTCCCTCCCACTCTGCCTCGGCTATTCCAGTAACTTTTCTTTATTATTATTATTTTATACTTTAATACTATTCAACTTTTCTAAATCTGGCCACTGCAGGGACTGTTTGTAAATAAAGTAGGAGACATTTTGAATTTGCTATTTTTCTTTTAATTAATGAACTAACATTTTATTTTCTGAAACATAAGTTGAACGTTTGGTCACGCTTGCATATTCATTCATTCATTCATTCATTCATTCATGTAATAGTAAAGAAAAATCAGCCAACAAGTATCTATGGAAATTCCTTTAATTCCAGCTTTATTTCATTGGTTTTAATTCATTATTATTCTGAATAGTGAATAATAATATTGCAATTTAAAATAACTGTTTTCTATTGTAATATTTTATAATAATAATAAAGATTCTAAATGCTTTTAAAATAAGTCTCTCATGCTCACCATGGCTGCATTTATTTAATAAAAACTACAGAAAAAAACAGTAATACTGTGAAATACTAATACAATTTAAAATAGTGGTTTTCTATTGTAATATATTTTAAAATGTAATTTATTTCTGTGATGCAAAGCTGAATTTTCAGCATCATTACTCCAGCCTTCAGTGTCACATGATCCTTCAAAAATCATTATGATATATTGATTTTCTGCTCAAATAACTTTCCTTATTAATATATTAGTGGAAACCATGATACACATTTTTCAACATATTTTTTAAGGGTTTTTTGATGAATAGAACAGAATTTATTTCAAATTGAAAATCTGAGGGAAAAATTACGTACAAATCTTTTGTAACATTAACCATCTCTTGATCCATTAAAAGTGTCCTTACTGAATAAAAGTACGCTGAAAAAAATAATGCTGCTTCAAAACTATATATATATATATATATATATATATATATATATATATATATATATATGTGTGTATATGTATATATGTATATATGTGTATATATATATAATATTCATAATAACTGTATTATTTTTTATTATTTTATAATCAATGAAAAGCACAAAAAAGAAAGCATTAATGTGAAGAAGCACACCCATGGGAAATATGGGGACAAATGCTTTAGTCATGTTATCAAAGTCCAGTGACAATTTGACCCGAAATAAGAGTAAGGACATGTACGTGCGCTACAGGATATTATGAGTTTGTTTCACCCTTGTTTTTGTCATGACTGATCCAACCATTGTAGCTTGGCAAGAAACAAGTCAATGTATCAAAGTTCAGGAGCGCACTTCTCTTCTCGTTGCATAATGGAGCTTTGGGAATGAGGGCCAAACTATCTATAAGCGCTCAAGCAGATCTAGCCAGTAATTGCTCAGGGATGTGCTAGAGTCAAAATCCACATGATTTGTGGAGCTCAGTTGGTCAATCCGTCTGCGCGTTTCAACACAGCAGGGAAAAATGTAGTTTCAACACCAGAGTCAAATGAGTTTGTGGTTCACTCCTCAGAAAAGACCAAAGTTTAACTGTAAAAACCATTATGTCATGTTACCTACAGTAACATTCCCCTCTAAAAACAAGGAAACACACTTAGAAAAGTGCAAAAGCTTTCCAGTCTCGATTGTACACTTGCATTCAGATTTGAAAGAAAACCAAACCATTGTTCAGGATGTTGTCCATTCTATGATGTAATAATTTACAGCACTGAAAGTGCTTTTGCGTTCATTTGCCAAATATTTGTAATATTTGTATTGCTTTTGTTTGTTTGGTTTTAACAGAGATGTGGTCTACATGTAGCTGCACCAAGAAAAATACATGGAGAATGCTCTCTGTTTGCATTGCCATTCGTGTCAATTCCAGTTGTTTGGCTGGTGCAGGACCCCAAAGGTAAGTGATTTGAAACCTGCCATGGTGTTCAGTTCTGCCGCCTACTTATTGTGAGCCAGTCACCTAAGCTCTAAATGCCATGTAAATTATTACTTTGGAGCTGTGGGGAAATTACTAGACTTCACTAATATCTTTGCTTTGACATCAAAGGCAGCAGACAAGGAAAAGAGCATTTCACACTTTCAAGAGCCTCAAAAAAAATCAGAAACTGGTAAAACATCTGCTATAATATCATTACATATTTATGTTGAATAGCCAGTTGAATGCAGCTGAATAGAGATTTTTTGCATCCAGATGGTGTATGACATCTACTAGCCAGACCTTGAGCGCTTGGATGACACTTTTGCGAGCAACCCGAGTTTAAACCTGGCTCATGTCATTTCATGATCCCATTCCCCTCCTCTCCTCTCATGTTTCACTGTCTTCTCAATAAAAATGGTAAAAACACTGAAGGTTGCAAAGGGTATGTATCGCCAATGTCCTTATATGTTTATAGAAATAAACTCAATGTTTATAGAAATAAACTCACACAAGTTTGGAACAATTTGAGGATGAGTAAATGCTGAGAGAATTTTCATTTTTGGGTGAACTATCCCTTTAAGCATAAATCTTACAAACGTTTGACATGTTTATGCTTAACCATAAAAGAGGCAACATATCCTGGTGAATACAGACATTTGAGAAGCTGTGGGGAGAAGCAGTGAAAGTGTACGTCTTATTTCTTGCTTTCATTTTGAAACGGTGTTTGTTGTGAATATTTAGATGGGGTATTTTTTTTTTATTTATTGCAGATTTTGTTTACATAATATATGTGTGTGTACTGTGTATATTTTTTACGTATATGTAAATAGACACACATGCATGTATATATTTAAGAAAAATATGCTATGTTTATATATTACATATATTTATATATAAATTAAATGATACGGATATAAATATATGCATGTGAATATTTTCTAAATATATACTGTATGTGTTTGCATTTATATATACATAAATATACACAATACACACATATTATGTAAACAAAAACCTTTATTTTGGATGCAGGATGCGATTAATCGCGATTAATTGTTTGACAGCACTAATTATATTTATACAGTATGCTTAAGAATTATGATCCTGTTCTTGCCGTGTACTTTAGATCCTTTTGTACTTTTTCTATGGTGTCTCCTGAGCCAAAAGATGTTTTCGTCATCATTTTTTTTTCTTGGTATGTAGGATTATATTGTTTTGAAGGCTAGGCTCCATTTCTTAACTCCCAGTTACTATTCAATAACCTGATAAATAAGAAAAAAAAAATTAAGATATGTGGAGAAAAGGGTGGAATCATCCTGTGAAATCCCACCAGCGTTTCTTCTTTTCTGTAGAAGAAAGGATGAGATCATAAAGCAAATGTTTAACACACACTCTGCAGGTTGGAGCAGGGCAACTATCAGTATGTGGGGGAAATCGCTGTCATTACGCAAAGAGTGGAAACACATGCTAGTTTTTGCACTGTTTTTTCACTTTTTTTTTTTTTTTCCCACAATCACACTGATGAGCTTGTGTTGTTGTGGAAACCTAATGTGAGAGACTAAATTTAAAGTGTGTTGATCAATTCTTAAGTGGCTTCATATGGTTCCTCTCTGCATGTTAAAAGCCTTGAGTAGTGATAAGTTCCCCCACACCTGAGTCTTGCCAAGAGGAAATGCTTATAGAAATGAGGCCCTTTGCATATGTTCACTCCATAAGTGCTGCTTGGTTATGTGTGCTTCGTGTTTGCTTTCAGCTCATGAGTAGTTTCAAATGGGTTTAAAATATGTGCAAATCTAAACAGGACCAAAGACTGTGAATAAAATGGCCACCAGTCCGGTAAAAACAAAACAATCAGTCTTTAAATGAAATATAGCGAGAAACACTGTAGTTTGTGTACTTACATCCTCATAGTCGTAGTTTATATGAAAGGCCCTTCATCACCGCACACAGCACTGACTGTTGGGTAAAAGGTAGAACGAGGAGCTGAAAAGCTGTGCACGCAATGAACTGAAGCGCATACGAAATTCACATGTAGATTCGCTCTAGTGCCACACACACACAAGCTGTTCCATATATTAAAGCTTATATTAAAGCAAAAACATCAAGTTTAAAGGGGTAGTTCACCCAAAAATGAAAATACTGTCATTAATTACTAACCCTCATGTCGTTCCAAACCCGTAAGACCTTTGTTCACCTTCAGAACTCAAATGAAAATATTTTTGATGAAATCCGAGAGCTTTCTGACCTTGCATAGACAGTAACATAACTACCACGTTCAAAGTAATTTTTGACAGAATATTCATTTTTGGGTGAACTATCCCTTTAATATACGTTTCTTCAGTTTTGGCCCTATGAATTTAGGAAATAAGCTCTCATAATGTTTTTATGTATGTATGTATTTATTTATTTATTAAAATTCATTAAAAATTGAAAGATGGATATTGGGAACATGCGTAAAACAATAAAATCTACACAATTCACACACTTTTTTTTCACACATAGTTGCACAAGTCTGATCTTTATAGAATTGAAAATTGAAATAGAAGTCAAGTGCCCAAATTTGAAGAAATCTTCTACCAAGTCAAGAAATTGATGAACAATAGTGCTGCTCACCATCATAAGCGATTGTGTAATTTTTCAGCTAAGAAATGCGTAATGCATACAGCTGAGTTAAGACTGCTCTATGCAAAACTGTGTGTAAAGACAGACTAAACTTTACCTGCTTTGACCCACTTCAACCTCTGGTATCAAAGGCAGTTCTGATGTTGCTTTGGTTCTTTGTAAATGAAATACAGAATTAGAGCATGCAATTTTTATATTTAAAAATATACTTTCATTTCGTATTGATTTAATATTTATATATACTTCATTTTATATGTAAAAGCTTAATAGCATTATCTATGCAATTGTAATTGGTGTGTAATTGCATTCATGCCACCTATAAGCTGCATTAAACAGACTTAAACAGTTAAACACAACTAAATGTCACTTCAGATGCAGCACTGTAAAGATGCCCTAAATGTTTAATTTTAGTAGCTAATTGTTCCCCAGTCATTTTGTGGTCTGGAACCATATTTGAAAAAAAGCCACTTGCATTAAAGGGATAGTTTACCCAAAAATGACAATTCTGTCATCATTTACTCACCATCAAGTATTTCCAAACCTGTATGAATGTCTTTGTTCTGCTGAACACAAAGGAAGATATTCTGAAAAATGTGGGAAACAGAGCAGTTCTGGGGCACCATTGAATTCCATAGCATTTTTTTTTCCTACTATGGAATCAACGGTGCCCCAAAACAGCCTGGCTACAAACTTTCTTCAAAATATGTTCCTTTGTGTTCGGCAGAACAAAGACATTCATACAGGTTTGGAACTACTTGAGGGTGAGTAAATGATGACAACATTTTCATTTTTAGGTGAACTATCCCTTTAATAGTTGAAGTAATTACATGACACACTGGTTGAAGTAACTGTCTAAAAACAAGTTGCATTCAAATATCTAAACTGTAAATGATTCTGATATAAGGCTCTAAATAAGCACAATGTGACATATGGGAATGCCACCATCATTTTTTATGTGTGCATGACCCTCACATTCTAAAATTTGGCCAACAAGAGCTGAATGCGGCAGTCTCTTTGATCATTTCACATGGTGCATAGCATTGGTTTGGATTTCTTTAAGCAGTGATATTTATTTATGTAGCTTGTCTTCCCAGTAGCCTTCCAGCAGGCTAATGGAGCAGAGTCTATTTATTAGTCCTGGATTCACAAGAATGTGCAACACTGGCTTTGGGGACTAAACAGGACAGTGGTGTATTTTCAGAATGGCATTGCAGTAATATTTCATCACTAGCTAAATTTTAGGCAGGAAACACAAAGCAACTTTACAATCAAGACCTATTTTCACAGACCAGGGCTGCTTTTCCCCAAAAGCATCATAAGCGTAAATAGAAAGCATTGGTGCCAATGGTTTCAATTAACTTACAATGCTTTTGGGGAAACACAGCCATGGTCTATGAAATGGGTCTTGCTTGTAAAGTTGGTTTGTGATTCCTGCCTCCTGTTTTATAGTGGTTAAAGGGATGCAGGTCTCCCAAAAATAAACATTAGCATTATTTACTTAACCTTATGCTGTTTCAAACATCAACTGTTTTATTTTCTTCTGCAAAAGAGATATAGAGATATTTGAATATTTCATACGATCAACTTTTATTCAGCTTTTTGTCATTTTTGGAGCTTGACATCCACTGGTCACCATTGAATCCCATTGTATGGAGAAAAAGAGCAGTTTCAGCATTCGGATAAACATTCCCTTTTGTGTTCCACAGAAGAAAAAGTCATATACATTTGAAAAAAACAACAACAAAAAAATATCATTATAATTAATAATAATTATCATTTATTTTATTTTATTTTATTTATAATGTATACATTTTTCTTTTCTAGTTAAGCCAAGTTGAATATGTGAGCATATAAATATTTTGAATAGCATATTAATAATAATCCAGTAAATCACAAATGGAAATGTCCTGTAAATGTCTTTGTTTAAAAAGAGTGAAATCCCTATAGAACACACTAGAGCTCTTCTAGAATCCTGAAATTTAAATGACACAAACTACAAATGTCTGTGGACAGAGGTGGGCCGTGGAGTCTAAATGGTTGAGAACCCCTGTCTTAGAATGAATTTATTATCGGATACCCAAGAGGTTTCAGAAAGCTCAGAGGGCATGTGTATCCTCCCTGCACTTCCTCTGAATGAGTGGATGTGTCACCGGTGGAGAGGAAACAGGAGTGCTGGGAATAATGCTATGGTGTGGCACAGACTTGAGAGAAAGACACAGAAAGCAAAATAGTGTAAAAACAAAGAGAATGAGGTTGTAAACTGAGATGAAAGGAAGCACAGTGGAAAGAAGGGAAAACTTTCAAAATCAGGTGGAAGAAAAACGTGGATAATTAGGGAAGTACAGGGGAAAAAAGAAAGAAAGAAAAAAAAATTGAAAACAGAGTTATAGTGTTAAAATTGCAAATATATTCAAAGTCTGCAGCTGACTGAATGAACTGAGCTCTGTTTCCTCGTACTCATTCATCATAACACTGACTGACTTCTTACTCAAGCTAAGAACACACTGTAATAACAACACTCTGTCCTGTGAACATAAGGCTTTTAATAACGTTGGATATGATTATAGAGGCCATATTAGGAGTTGCTATGTATCTCAAGTAATATTAATAATAATAAACATTTTATACAAATATTACATTGTAATATGTAAGTTTATAATATGCATAAAATATTAGTATTACTAGTTATTGTTAAATCAAAATATTGACATTATTAAATGTATTAAAATGATGTTAAATAATCATTATAAAAATCATATAAATTATACAATAAATAAGAACACACACACACACACACACACACACACATATATATATATATATATATATATATATATAAGAATGTAATTTTATAAAATGTATAAAATATTCATATTACAATTTTTTTTATTAAATCAAAATTGTTATAATTATTAAAACAAATAAATTATTATTAAAATGATGATGATGATTAATAATAATAAAATAATGATTCATTCATTCATTCATTGCTATTTATTATTTATTAATACATTTATAAAAAATCAGGTTCCACTTCTCCAGGAGCACTTTTTACTATTAACCTGCTGCTTATTAGCATGCATATTACTTGCATATTGGCATATTTATTAGTGCATATAAAGCGCATATTAATACATTATTCAGCATGACCATATTTTACATCCCTTTTTAATCCTACAAATAATTTTTTTAATAACTATTAATAAGCAGTAAATTAGGAGTTTATTGAGGTAAAAAGTTGTAGTTAATAGTTATTTTATAGCGAGAACTGGACCCCAAACTAAAGTGTGACCAAAATTAATTTAGACAATGTAGCAAATTGGCCTAATTATAGAATCTGCAGTCATAGGTGTGCATTTATAATCATTTTACAACTGCTTGAACATGTTTTATATGCATATTTTGAGAGTGTACTGCATACTAAACAATTAATAGCTTTACAAACTAATGGAAATTAATAAAAAATAAAAAACTTGAATGAAAATAAATCAGTTTTTCCACTCAAAATCCAATTGCATGGCAGGTAATAGCACTCATCACTGGGAGTTTTGGTGTGTGGAAGTAATTTAGAGGATAGCTGCTACGGTACATGAAGAGGAGTTGCACGTCGCTGAGAGTCGTTTGAATACAGGCCACAACGAGTATCATGACGTAAATGTGGTCTCTCTGCAAACGGCGTCCAAGATGGTGGCAAGCCTGTTCAAATTGAGCACAAACAGAGACTGAATAAAGGCAAACCGATCACACTGTGTAGATGTTGGACCGTGTTTAATGCAGTGAAAATCAGAGATGGAGAGAATGACACCGCTGCAAGTTTTGAATCATACTGCGAGGATTTGCTTCAAACAAAACGCTTTTTTTTTTATTCGCTGCTTCTGCCGTGCTTCTCTGCATTTTAATATCTGAAGAAAACTTCAAGCATACCATATGCAAACAATTTTTTGTGCGTGCTTGGGTTGTTCTGGAATATTAAAGACTGCTTTTTAGTGGTACAGGACATAATGTTTGTAATGACATATTGTAATAGCCTGCTCCAGGTTGCAGTGCGTTTTGGATCTTGTGATTCTTGTTGATGATGATAAATGATGTGCGTGAGAATGTTTTGGATGGTAATGTGAGGAGTCTTGAATATGATTTCCGTATGTGATATGACCCTGCTGGAGCTGAAGCTGCTCATGTGAGGGTGCAGCTGGCTTTGTGATTAAAGTTGTTGTGGTCAGTGCGCGTCCGCTCAAAGAGATCCGGTTCATTGGCTAGGATGGGACTGTGAAGTTCCTGCGGTAGCAAGAGGGAGGAGGGGGGGGGGGGGGGGGGGGAGTTATATTGCCAGTCTTGGCAAGTGTGTACTAGAGGCAATCTATTGTTTCTATCACTGAACACCTATGCTCAGCCTCAGACGAGCTACACAGACTGATGCTGAGACAGTCAGAGTCCATCAGTTCAGATCCCACTGACTGGCTGCGAACTCTGGAAATCAGTATTTCTCAGTGTTCTATCTGTCCACATTCACCTCGTTTTGTTTGACAATTAGCATTTTTTGAGCATAGAGAATGTTTAGTTTGTTGGTGAGAAATTATGAATTACTTTATTATCCTTATATTTATCCATTATATTTTTGATTTTTCAATGTTTTTCATTGTTTAGCTTTAATTTATTTAAAGGTTTAGTTATGACAAAAAAATAAACATAATTCATATATACAACTGAAATAACACTTACTGTTGTTGAGCTATTTAAAAAAAAAAAAAAGTGAAAAAAGTCACCACATTATCAATTTTATATTTATGAATGACAAACAATTAATTGTTATAGAAACCTTAATGGATAACTTAGTCTAATGCGTAGACAATATTGTCTTTGTTTATAAAACATCTTACAACACTGAGATATCCAGGAAATGGTTGAACAAATGAAATTTAATCAATTTAATGCATCCTTGCTGAATAAAAGTATGGATTTTTCTTATTTCATATATATAAATATTAATTTACTGTATATATTTAGTACTAGTATAGTATATTGTAGTATGGTACTGTCCATCTACTTACAAAAAATTCCATCAGTTGCCATCGGTTGTTGCCTCATTCCTATCATCTCACACAATATTTAACCACCCTAACCAAATTGTTTTTCATAGTCAGCCAGCTGGAGCTGAAGTTCCCAAATCCCTCTTTTAAACCATCAACACATTACAGCTAACCACCTTGGTCTGGTTTGTGCTGGTTGTAGGACCTGAATTAAACAGCTTGTTCTTTCTCTTCGTTCATGCAGCTAAAGTGCCTCCCTAATGTTAATTCTCTAAACACCCAAATTTCCCTGGAGTCCTGCTAATCAATCGAGGCACCATACAATATGTGGAAAAAAAGCAAGGAAGGACAAAATAGCTCTTTCCATTTTATTCTAACCTGCCAGCATTAGCGAACATTCGGTAGCTGTTACAGTCGAGAAGTTTGATTGAAATTAACACCAAATATTTTTATTTTTACAGCCTCTGAGAGACTTTATGTACTGTTTGAGCTGTCAAAATAAGCCTGAATGTTTTTGCACAGGGCTTTACTGGACGGCTAGTGTCCTGCTCTTTTTCATACCCTGCAGACGTTACCTAGGCTAGTGATCAAGGCTTGCATTAGCGAGCCGGGCCGGGATGGACAGAGGAGAAAGATGTGTTTACTTTCCAGTCTGCCGTCAAAACGCTGATGCCATCATCAGAAATGTCTGGCTCCGGCATCGTTCCTGTCCATCAGCCAGACCAGCTCCACCCTTATTAGACGCATACACACACATGTATACAAACTGTTTACCTCTGTCCCGGCCCCTCACATCCCACCCCGTTTGTTTGTCTGAATTCATCCGTGAGCCAGCCTTCAGATGTGATAAACCGTTTATAATGCATTTAAGTCCCACCGACAAAACATGCCTTTATTGGTCAAAGACAGAGGTTTCTTTGATTGGCCAAACCTTCGTTTAAATGTCCAGTCCTGTGGGATGTGAGGACGTGAGGTCTCTTTGAGTGGACAGAGGATGGTGTAATATGTGTGTGTGTGAGGGTGAGGTGCATTTCTCCATCAAAGTGGTCTCTTTATGTACTTTAGCAATGTGGACCAACCTTGTGTATGGTCTACAAAGCAAGCATAAACTCTCTCCAATGACATCCATTTGCCTAGATAGTTATTAATCATGGCACTTATTAAACTAACATGACACAGTTTTAAGTAACTATGAGTGACTGAGCTAAAATGTCCCATTGAAGGATCACATAAAGTAAAGCCTCTTTGTCAGATCATTCGAAAGTACTTGCCAGAAACAGCGTGTTGGCTGTTAACAGAGACTAAAACATTAGGTCAGGTCACTTTCATTTATATAGGGCTTTATTAAATACATAATAATAGTTTCAGTAATAAACAGGATAAATGATGCAAACTTCAAATATGAGACCAATTCAAATTCTGCTGTAAAGACAATAGTGTGATTATTCAGCTCCACTCAGTTCGGTGTTTGTTCAGTCCAGTTCAATAACAGTGCAAAGTTCATCAATTGTGAGACAATTTCTGTTCAGCGAAACGCAGCTATAGAAGCCATTCAGCCATGCTAGAGTCAGAACCACAGGTGGGCATCAGATGTAAAATTCATTTTACATATAAATGTGTGAGAGGTATTTGGACACAAACTCCCTTCAATGATAAAAATCCATTCACTGCTTTTTTTAATCCCTCAAATCCTAAGCCATCTTAATTATCAAGCCGTTTTGATTTTCTGAGCAGTATGATGTCATGCTGTTGAAGCCCCGCCCATTTTTCCACATTAGCATATCTCCACCCTCAGCCAGTTGTGTGCTGTCTGCCATTTTCTCTGCGCTCGAACAGCTTTAGCAACAACGTCTCGTAAACAATACCTGTGTTTTGTAGTTAGATGTAAATGTGAGCATAAGCATCTTTATTTTGTCCTGACATCAGAGCTACAGAGGACACAGTTTAGTTTTGTTTTTGATGGTAACGTGTCACCAAAAACACAAAAAACAGCAGAGAGGGGCGGGGTGAACAGTAGCTCATTAGCATTTAATGAGACATGCACCGAAACGGGTTGCTGTGAACAGAGCTGTTTTTGACAAAGTAAAATGGGTGCTGTTTTACATGACCATTGAGGAATTATAACCAAAGTATTTAGCAGACATTTAATAAAGACCATAGAATCATACTAACATCATACTAACATAAAAAAATAAAACGTGAATCATATTAAAAAATAAAAATAAAATAAAAAGATAATCTAAACAAAGACAGAAATAAAGATTTCAGTACATTTTGTGTGAAAATGAAAGATGAAACAAAATTCTGATAGCTTGTAATGTAAATCAATGAGATCTTTATAGCAGTATAACTGATTACTTTAATATTTGAAATGCTTTGCTTAATTTTCTGGACAAAGCTTTGTAGCTTTTATTGTGTGGGGCAAAACAAATGCAATGCGATTATAGTAATGATTGATAGATGAGCAATGCATATTTACTGTGTTAAAATGATTTATATACATTTCCCAAAGTTAAAGTGTGCCTACCAAGGAGACTTAAATATTGTACACATAACGTGAAGAAAACAAAACAAATCAGTCTTACTGGAATAAGTAACTGTTTTATGAAGTGACGATTTTGTTTGTATCTGTATTATGTGAAATTTATAAAAACGCAGAAAAAAGTAAGCATGATGAACTTAACCCTCAGTGGGGCACGAGCAAACATAAAAATATGAATGATAATGAATAAGAAATAGCCACATTAAAATGGTTACAAGCAGAATATTTATATTTATTAGGTGTCATTTCCAATTCCAATCCATTTCCAAAGTATATATTTAGGATACATAAAATTTTACCTATCAGATTAGCTTTAGCAAGGCCATTTTATTCTAACAATTCTCCAATATCATTTCCCCCATCATCATTTTTTTCACAGAATGAAATTAAATATAATACCTCAGATGTAATGGGTTGGAAATATCACTGAGTGATCTTGTAAATAAGGCACCTAAAATATAACCTCTGTGACCCTGGGGGTGGAGTGCTGTGGCATGGGGGCTGAAGATGGCAAGTAGTCGGCTGGTTTGAGGAGGAACCCATATCCATATATCTTATCACACTACCACCTTAATGCTGTAGGGAGAGGAGGAGTGCTGTAACAAGGGCTTCATTGTAACACCATCAGTTTAAACCAAATAGAGTTGTGCAGGGGAGGTGACAGAAAAATCCTACATTTTAGTGAATTCACCGAAAAAAAAAAAAATGTCCACATCACTTACTTTTACTCTCCACAGTATGAGGCACTATTTGTGCTTGACATTACTTTAACATGGTGCACAATGTGGGAAAGTGTAGCAACACTTGAGATAAATAGTGCAAACAATAAATAAATAAATAGAGTTACAGACGTTACAACAAAATGTTTTGAAATGGATCAGTTTAGTGAGCCTTTTTACCAAAAGCTTTTTTATTTCTTTTTTTTTCGGGCTTTTATGACTTATAGTATGAAATACACTGGGGAAAGATGACAAGATAATACATTTGAAAAGAAAATACTGTTTCAGATTTTCTGCTTAATTTTTTTTTTACATGTAATTCAATGTGGTCCTTGCCTTTTCGATGTAAATGTTTGTGAAATATACTAGCAATTTCCAAGTGAAAATTGTTTCTACACCATTTTTTTCAGTGAAAAGATGCTTTCACTCCAGGAGAAAAAAAAAAAAAACACCTGTTTTATTTGTATTAATTTTTACTTTATATGGCCAAAAAATAGGAAGAAATTCTGATAGCTTGTAATGTAAATCAATGCAGTTTTTTTTTTATAACTGTATAACAGACTACTTACATAAAATGCATATAAATATTAGCTGTCACTCTGTATCTCCCAATGATAGCATCATAGCCTATATAGTTACGATTAAAGCTCAGTAGTTTTTATTGTTGAGACAAAACATATAATGCAGTGCAATACAATGATGATTGGGAAATTAATAAATAAACCTTAAGTATTATATTTGATACTCACATTTTAACACAATTTTTCTAATAAACAATGTATGGATAATGCAGTAAACCTAAATTGCTTCAGTCCAGTAAGTGTTCACCTTGAAATATTACTAACAATATTATTCTCATGTTTACTTTATAAAACAAACATTTTTACCAGCAAAAATACACGTGAACCACAACCTGAAGGTGGATGTTTTTACAATCATACTAAAAGGCCTTATATAGTATAAACACTCATGTAGTAGATTGTGTACAACAGGTTTTCAGCAAAGTTTTGACCATGCCTTGTACCAAATTATGTACCGAATATGATGCAACTTTATAGGGTTAATCCCACAGATCTTCTTTAGTGGTTTCACCAGCCACCAGTGACTAATTACTATAATTCTCCTCAGTTGTTTTCCTCAGCACTGCTGTAAAGTACTGTTGAGGATCGCTAGGTTAACCGAGGAAAGTGTTGTGGGTATTCCCCTGTGATGGAGGCCCTGTAGAAGTGCAGAGCGCTCTTATCTTGCTCTGTGTGGGAGGCGATTAGCGCAGCGTCTGACAGCTTGTCGGGTTCTCCGGACTCTTACTCCGCCTGTGGTTCAGCCGTGATAATTATCCACCAAACTGAGACCAAACCAACGCGTCCCACCTCAGATCAGTGTGTCAGCTGCGTCTCATTGCAGAATAGCATGTGAGTGTAAGGTAGTCAATGGCACTTTGCAGCACAAATATAGAACTAGGCTATTAAGCTGTGGGGAAAATTAATAATTATCAATGAATCAACCACATCCTGCTTAAGCTGTTTTTAGTGTCCCGCGCTCTAACCTGATAGCCCTCTGTGTAGCCGCATTGTTTGTTTTACAAACATGCCCTTTTATGGGCTGCACTTGCGCTGCTCAATTATTTCCTCAGTCTTTTCCTATTACAAGCCCCAAATGAATACGAGTCCCTTATGAAAATATACACTGATACTGCATGCTTACACGCTCAGACTTGTACATTTTTCCAACATTTAGTTTGTAGAGCTTACAATCTCCTTCATTTTCTCAGGCTGTTGCATGAGTGCTGATATTTAGACATTTCACTGTTTGTCCATGTTTGTGGCATTCCAGATCAGAATATGAGAGTGGAGGGAAGTGGATTTTTTTTAGGGCTGTCAAAGTTTATCTGTTTACTTAATTTATTTTCATATTAATTAAATATGTTGCAATGTAATACAATAATTTACTGAAACATTAAAAACCAACTCGGCATATAGTTTTGTGAAAAAAAAGGATTTTTTTTATAAATGAAAATATACTCTATTGATGAAACGTTTGGGGTCAGTAATGCTTTTATTGAGTAAAGATACATTAAACAGATTTAAAGTGACAGAAGTGTATATTTCAAACAAATGCTGTTATTTTTAACTTCCCATTTATCAAGGAATCCTGAAAAAAGTTTTCATTATTTCATTTAAAGTTTTAGTAATTTTGTTGTGTTTTTGCCATTTCTATTACTTAATGTATTTTTTAAAATATGTCTGTAGTTTTATCTTTTTTATTTGTTTTAAATTATTTTAATAAAAAATAAAATATGCTTTGTAAACTAACTGAATTTTTAAAAAATATATTGTATTTGTCATACCCTTGGACATTCTGTTGTTTTTATTCCCCATGTGCTCTGTGTGACCTAGTTTTCTGTCTATGTCTGATGATTGTCATTTGGTTCAGGCGTGTCTTGTTAATTATCTTCAGTTGCCTATGTATTTAAGTTGTGTTCAGTCCTTTGTTCCCTCGTCCGGTCTACTACGTCCCTATGTGTGCATCCTGCCTCTCTGTCCTGTATCAGCCCTCTTGTGACTATTTGCATCTATCTTTGCCTTCTTCGTGTGTTTATCTCACCGCAGCGTGAAAGAGGACCGGCTCGATAGAAACATGATAATAAGTATGCAGCGTTTTTCTTCCTCGTTCTGTTTTCCGTTTTGAAAGTGTTCCATTTGTTTGGTTCTTTTTCTCATGGATATATCGGAGCGTCTGAGCAAGTGTGTGTGCTGGCAACAGCACTCACCGAGAGGGAGTTGCCCATGGACAAAGAGAGCGTGGAGGGAAGCTCCGCCCACCGCACCATGGCTGAGGGTGAGCCGAGCCCTGTGGATTATAACGTAGATTTATATGCAGCCATGCCTTGTCTTCTCCCGCCATCATCTTCTGCCTGTCCCATCACTACCACAGAGGTCGTGTGTGAACTGTCTGTCTGCCCTGAACTGTCTATCTACCCTGAGCTATTCGACAGTGTGATATCGACCACAGAGGTTGTTCCCCTGTTACTGGTGCTCCCAGTATCTCCTGGCAGCCCCTCAGCTCACCCTCAGCCCACCATCTGTGCGGTGGGATCACGGCGGGTCTGCCAGTCTCCATCGGCATCGTGGCCTGGAGGATCCCTTGTCTCTGCCTTCAGTCTCTGAGTCCTGGACTCCATTTTGGCCTGTCTACCCAGCGGCTCCACCATGGCTCCTAGCTCCCTCATCTCCACCGTGGCCCGTCAGTCCACCAGCTCCACCGGACTCCCACCGGCTCCACCTTGGTCAATCGTTGACCATCCGCCGCCTCGGGACTCCACTCTTCAGGCTGCGCTTTGTCCCTCCATCCCTCTGGCTCTGTCAGGTTTCTCCTTCCCTCCAGCTCCACCATGGCCTTCCGGGTCCCCGCTTCAGTCGCCGGAGCCATCTGCTCCACCTTGGCTCTCCGGATCCTCTCCATCGCCCTGGCTCATTGGTTCTCTGTCTCTGCCTAGGGCTCCACCACCACCTGCTCCACCGCCGTTGGTCAGCTCCCTGAAGTCGGCAGCCCTTTCTCCACCATGGCTCCCCCCTCCTCCCTTCCGTCTATGTCTGATTAGTGTAATTTGGTTCAGGCGTGTCTTGTTAATTATCTTCAGTTGCCTATGTATTTATGTTGTGTTCAGTCCTGTGTTCCTTCGTCCAGTCTACTACATCCTTACTTATGCATCCTGCCTGTCCGTCCTGTATCGACCCTCTTGTGGATTATTAAAGACTATTTTGCATCTATCTTTGCCTTTGTGTGTTTATCTCACTGTAGCATGACAGTATTATTTCAGTTTATTTAATTTCAAGAAACGAAAAAGATTTTTACGGTTTTAGATAATGATAATAACCTTGTTTAAAATGTTTAAAGCTTGAGTGTTAGAACATTAGTATTGCAACTGTAATGTAAATAAAATTGTTAATATTAAGTATACATATAGAAACATAAATAAATACTTTTTTTCAGATGCATTAAATTGGTAAAAGTGAAGGTAAAGATTTTAAGACTTTTATATATTCTATATGTGTGTGTGTGTGTGTGTGTGTATGTGCATAAATTATTTGTCATATACACATTCAGAAAACAAGATTATTCTCAGAAAGCATTGGAAACTCTGGCACAGTTTTCCTGGCATTATTTGTGCTATATTTGTCCAGCGTTCCGCAGACAGAGCAGGGTTTGTTGTCTTTCCTTCACCTTCGGTCTGGTTTACTCTCCACTGTATGTTTTGTCTGGTTTGTTTTGATTGTTTGAACCAGTGTGAGGTCCCTTCAACAGAATCTAAACAGACATCAGCATGTTATTCCTGGCTCCTTCTCGACCTGTTTATTTTATTGAAATCGTAAGTCTGTTAAGCAACACCGCATGTATAGTAATTCGGTCAAGCGTGCACATAGATTAGTGTGGAGCTGTTTTTGGTGGGGATACAGTTTTGGTGTTCAACGTTGATCTCTGGCGCCGGCTCCTGCATGCTGTAATGAGATTTAAGAGTTGCTGATTGCAGATAAGCTTCCAAAAAAAAAAAAAAAAAAAAAATACAAGTTGAGTTGAGTTCAATTCAATTCATTTGTTAGTTGCACAACAACTGTTTTGGCCTTTCAGAATTGTTGGTGAACTTCACATTCTAGTTCTGCCATTCTTTGGATGGTTTGTGTTTATACAAACTAACACATGTGCACATGAACCGTAATCCAGACTACATTCAAGTGGACTCGCTAGTGTGCATCCTTAGTGTAAGAGACTCTAGTGTGTGTGTAGTGTGTCTTCTCATGGCCTGTGGTCTCCTAATACGCACAAGTGTTTTTACAGCTAACTACAATATGTGCCAAGAATAGGCCCATGGGAACTCCTTTGTATGGCTTGCTGTGTTTTGCTTGAAAAGATTTGAACCTGCAGCCACAGGAATGCAGCCCTGGTGGTTAACGCTTCAGCAGAATCCAGGAGACAGTATAGAAGAGATGGGAAAGGTGAAAAAAGGGAGAGTTAAAAACCCATGTCAAGTTGAAGGACAGCATGGCAATAGCTCTGTTTAGACAGAAGGGCAAAAAGGAAGAGAGACAGCGAGTTTGACTGATTACATCTGCCCACTTACTTCGCAGCGGTACATTGCTCACATTTCTAAACCGTAGATGCAGGCACAACACATAAGCGTGGACATGTTTGTGTGCTTCTGCTGTTAAAAATGGAATTGTAGTTTCTGCTAATCCTCTTTAAGCCATAAACCACACAACTCGTACTGTATTGTTAGATTATTTGTTTAGCACTGTCCGTCTTTGCTTCTGACTAGCTCTCTTTATCAAGTATGATATCAAGTATGAAATGTCTCTCAGGACATTGACATTTGTTCTGTGTAAACTAAACCATTGCGAGGCAGTATTCGTAAATTAGAATAAATTGTTTGTTAATTTTTCATTGCCGATTATGAATGTCTTGAATGAATCCAATGAGTATTATGTAATGGGTTGTCCTCCAAATCCAGATTTCTTTTCTTTTCTTTTAGTTTCATTTTGTTTCTTTTCTTTTCTTTGTGATAATAAACAGTTAGTTATTTTACTGTATGTATTAATGTTGATTTCTACATATTTTAATACTTTTTCGCATTAAAATTGTCTATATTTTGACATTAGTTAGCACATTAGCTATAAACTAACAGTAAATCATTTGTATAAATTATAGAATAAAATATTTGAATCTATAATTTGTAATATAAATAAATAAAATGTTTTATATATATATATATATATATATATATATATATACACATATACTATAAACTAACAGAAATTAAATAATTAAATTTAAGTTAAAATAAAGATCTCTGTGTTTTTGTGTGTGTAATATTTTATATTGTGTGTGTGTGTGTGTGTGTGTGTGTGTGTGTGTGTATGTGTGGATGCTACTTTTTATAAATTATATATATATATATATATATATATATATATATATATATATATATATATATATATATATACAGTGTATATATATATATATATATATATATATATATATATATATATATATATATATATATATATACATACATACATGATATATCAGTTTCATTTGAACTTCAGTTGCTTTCAGTTGAAATTTTCTTTCTTTATTAACATTCCTTAATAGAATTAATTTTAGTACTTCAGGTTGAAAATACTTTTAACAATCATTTAAGTATGACAACACATAGACAGACAGCTCACAGATACGGGTGCATCTCAAAAAATTAGAATATCATGAAAAAGTTGTTTTTTGGTAACTTATTTAAAAAAGTGAAACTTTCATATATTCTAGATTCATTACATGTAAAGTAAAACATTTTAAAAGTTTTGTTTGTTTGATTGATGATTAGAGCTTACAGCTCATGAAAGTCAAAAATCCAGTATCTAAAAATATTACAATATTTACATTTGAGTTTCATTAATTGATCATCCCTACAGTATAAATTCCGGGTATCTCTTGTTCTTTGAAACCACAATAATGGGGAAGACTGCTGACTTGGCAATGATCCAGAAGACAATCTTGATAGCAAGCTTGAGAATACTGTCAAGCAAAGCCGATTCAAACACTTGGGAGAGCTTCACAAGGAGAGGACTGAAGCTGGAGTCAGTGCATCAAGAGTCACCACACTCAGACATCTTCAGGAAAAGGGCTACCAAGCCACTTCTGAAACAAACAATATCAGAAGCATCTTACCTTGACTAAAGAGAAAAAGAACTGGACTGTTGCTCAGTGGTCCAAAGTCCTCTTTTCAGATAAAAGTAACTGTTGCATTTCATTTGGAAATCAAGGTCTGAAGTCTGGAGAAAGACTGGAGAGGCACAGAATCCAAGCTGCTTTAAGTCCAGTGTGAAGTTTCTGAAGTCAGAGATGACTTGTGGTGCCATGACGTCTGCAGGTGTTGGTCCATTGTGTTTTATTAAGTCCAAAGTCAATGCAGCCATCTACCAGGAGATTTTGGAGCACTTTATGCTTCCATCTGCTGACAAGCTTTATGGAGATGCTGATTTCCTTTTCCAGCAGGACTTTAGCACCTATCCATAGTACCAAAACCACTTCCAAGTGGTTTGCTGACCATGATATTACTGTGCTTGATTGGCCAGTCAACATGCCTGACCTGAACCCCGTATGGAATCTATGGGTTATTTTCAAGAGAAAGATGAGAAACAGTGGATCCAACGATACAGACGAGCTGAAGGCTCAATAGTGCCTCAGCAGAGCTACAGGCTGATCGCTTCAATGCCACACCTCATTGATGCTGGAGTTTGTGCTAAAGGAGACCCGACCAAGTATGGAGTGTATAAATTAACATACTTTAAAGAACTTGAACTTTTCTGTTTTGCAAAGAATATTTTTCACTGATCTTAGGAAATATTCTAATATTTTGAGATACTGGATTTTTGATTTTCATGAGCTGTAAGCTCTAATCATCGAAATTTAAAACAAAACAAAACAACTTAGAATATATGAAAGTTTCACTTTTTGAAATGTTACAAAAAACGTTTTCACGATTTTTTGAGATGTGTTTTTAAGTGTTAACATTGTTCCTTTTTAGATGGGCTTGTTGTATCAGAGAAACATCAATAGACATTGCAACATGCAGAATGATTTGTCATTAAAGTTTATTTATGTATTTATTTATTTTATTTAATTTTTTGGCAGATATAAAACTGGTGTTGGTGGAGCAGCAGTGATGTCATACCTTATAATTCCCACCTGAATCCAAACACATTCAGACTGTGGACTTCTTGAACTTTGACCTAACAGTTCAAATTTGTCTAATGATTTACTCATATTTCCTCATCAATATCATAATTACACTAATTGAAGCCAGCATCTTCTTATTTCCTATATCTAGATAAACAGTGTCTCCTCAGACCATTTTTCAGTCAATTCAGTGATGTCATCCGCCGGTGACGCACTGAAGGTGTAAACGGTGGGACACAGATAATTAGTATTGTAGCTTGGATTACTCAGTGTTCATTAGGCCGGACATCTTCAGTTGCTGGCCTGCAATAAGATTAAGTGTTAGTGAGACGTTTATCACTGAAGCTAATTGTCCCCTTATTGCCAGGGTCAGTCTTCAGTCTCTGTGTGCTTTGCCGACAGGTGAAGACGTTTGGAGGTGTTGTGAAGATTCATGTTGCCATAGATGAATGTGCATAAATTCTGTCAAAACCCTGTTGGCTGTCCACTTAAGACGACCTTGCTGTCGGAGGTCGGCAATCAGCTGTGTGCACAAATCAAACAAGAGATGTCCACATAGCCAGCCAAGAACAAGCTAATGTTTCACTCTAATGAGCACTTATGGCAATATGATATTGGACTCTTGTCTGGACACAACTCATCTCTCAGTGAAGCTGAGCTTTAAAAAGGGCTCCTGGAAGGATTACAGTAAGACCTTTGTCAGCGGTGGCACTTTGAAAAGCACAGTTACATTCTATTCATATCACTTGTGAAACTTTAAATAGCCTCCCAAACCAAAATGATGGGATGCCCAGCTGACATCAAAAGCATCAGTCACTTATTACTTGTAATTGTGACTTTACTGTATGCTTCACAGTTTGTTCTCATGCCAGTTAATAAGGGTTTTCAAACTGGGATCCAGCGAGGCACTAGATGGTTCTTTGAAATGTTCAGAGTAAAATTATTGGTAACACTTTAGTATAGGGACCAATTCTCACTATTGACTAGTTGCTTATTAGCATGCCTATGATTAACCCTTTTCCTGTTTATTAGTACTTATAAAGCATGTATTCTGCATGACCATATTCAACATCCAACATTGGTGGTGGATGAGGAGACTGCCCCCTTCCATGTAAAGTGCTTTGAGCACCCAGAAAAGCGCTATATAAATGTTACAAATTATTATTATTATTATTATTATTATTATTATCCCTAATCCAACCCAATACCTAAATTTAACAACTACCTTACTATTAATAAGCAGCAAATTAGGAGTTTATTGAGGTTAAAGGTTTGTTACTGGCGAGAATTTTACCTTAAAATAAAGTGATCAAATTGTTTAAATAAATAAATAAATAGACAAATAAATAAATATGCAGAATTTACTGTCTTATTTTTTTCCAACAATTGATAAATCATAAGATTAATCTAGTGTTTTATTTTATTGACAGCTTATAGCATGTCAATGTAGTAAAAACTGTGAAAACAGGTATATTTTTCAGATTATTGAAAACATATATGTTTGCTATTTTTATATTATATATTTTAATATATTAGAACCAGCTTAAAATATTAACTATTAACTATAAATATTATATTTAGCTAGGTAACACTTCTAATGTTCATATAACTTGATGTACTTAAATGTCTAAAACTGAAATAAAAATGTATAAAACTTATGTAAATATATTCTTAAAGACAAAGCACACAATAAAATTACTAAAACCTTAACTAAATGGAAAATAAAAAATAAAAAATTCTAAATATAAAAAAGTAATAGAAATATAAAAAAGCATTCAAGGCTGCATTTAAACAGCAATATTGTGAAATATTATTACAATTTACAATAACTGTTTTCAATTTGAATTTATTTTAAAATATAATTTATTCCTGTGATATAAACGTACTCTGTTACAAACGTAACCTCGGTTCCCTGAGATACAGGAACCAGTACTGCCTCTGCTAAGACGCTATGGGAAAAAGTCCTTTTTTCTCCTGAACTGAAGCTTTCAGAGGTCACACCCGACCTCGAGTGATCGTTCCAGAAGGCTCGCACAACCTCAGCAACCCATAGGGCCGAGAGCGCACAAGTAAATCCTCTGGTAGGTTTGAATGTATTATAGTCAAACTCCAACTCAGAGTCACGTGCCCATTATACAGAAAGAACCCTTGCCTGTAAGCAGGGGCGTAGCAGCCATTTTAAAACTGGGGGGGACAGCTGTCAGGTGACGTGACCCTTAAAGGAAAATAAATTATGTACATAATGTACAAATTAAGTACATTCATGTTCATATAATAATTTCTAAATAGAATGCCAATTGACATTTTACAGCACCATAGTTATAATTTTGGGAATGTGCCATAATAGCTTACAGGAACCTATTACTCAAATTTGAAAAATAAATTCAGGGCTTGGGACTTTGAGACCACTGTGGACATCTATATTTTTTGATTAAATAAAAATATACTTTTTATGAAATAAAGATATTTTATGGACAATATTTAAATTACACTACTCTTGAACAATAACTTTTATCTTAATTCTTAATTATTCTTATCTTAGATTTTGAAAATTAAATATAGAAATATTAAATTATTTAAGTAACAGAAAAAGATACTTAAAACTAAACCTGCCAGTAGGTGGCGGCAAGTCACTGATTTGATCACTGAATCATTCATTCAGTTGTTTCGTTTGAACAGCTGATTCATTCAGGAACGAAGTACATGACTGTCTTTATGAATGGGTAATTGAATCATTGACTCACAAGATTCGTTTAAAAACACAGTTCATTCATAAACGAAACATCGCTGTGTTTGAATGGAGATGCGCAGCAGCTCAGATGTTACTTTGCCGGAAACTATTTTCGTTGATGAAAAAGAGCAAAATAAGGCCATAGTGTTGTAATCAGACAATATTAGTCAATTAATATTAACTTCTTGTTTAATTAACTGTTTTATTAAATCAATATCACATTTGCAAACTCCCTTAATAATCATTAAAAGCTGTCATTCATCTTAGTTCATCGCGATCCTTACACTGCATAATGAATCTCTTATTTACACTGTCTACACTTTGTTTGTTATAATGAGAGGATACGTCTGTCTATGATACATTACTCAATTGCAAAAGCAAGTATGTTAGAAAGATTTGAAGCTCCCTCACCGCAAATACAAATATGCTGATTGGGTCAGTTGCACAGGTTCTCCTAAATATTTTATCATAGTCGCACGCAGTAGTTTTCAGTCACAAATGCATAATCGTCCTCTGCTTTTTTCTGGGATGCATTTTACCCCAGACCGCCAAAGAGCAAAAAAGTGAATGAATGAAACCGTGAGAGCAGCAGGAGATTTGAAGCTCATGGCAGACGTGCGCAAGAGATGATTCGCTTTGTGGGCCACGGGGCTGCTATGATCAGCTGCGACAGCTCTGCTAACCAATGTTGGTTTCTCAAGAGGGTACCTTGCTTCGTGACAACATGTCTGCTCCTTGGTTCAGTTTGCCTGGAACATGTGCTGCTCTCAGCAAGCACAGGTTGAGCTGAGCCCATTCCAGGAGGCGCCAGTACTGAAGGCGACACATACGAAGCAGGTCCAACTGAAGCACTGGAGACGCTGCAGCCATGTGGCCCAGCAGCTTCTGAAACATCTTGAGGGGGCGAGAGGCACCGGCTTTGAAGGAGGTCACGAGCTGCTGTAAGGCCAAAGCGCACTCTGTCGTGACCAATGTTTTCATGTGCGCTGAGTCGAACACTGTTCTCAGGAACGAAACTCGTTGGTTGGGGGATAGTGCACTCTTGGCAAAGCTCACCCTGAGCCCCAGGCATTCTAAGTGGCTGAGGAGGAGGGCTTTGTGAGATAGTGACTCCGACTGGGCCAGAACGAGCTAGTCGTCGAGGGGACCGAGGGGACAGAGCCACTTCTATGTACTTTGTGAAAGTGCCGTGGAAGGAGTTTGCAGCAAACACAACTGGACGGGGTGATTGATGGCTCACGAGAGGCAGCTTGGGGGAGACTTGGGCCCCTCCTCTTTCTGACCCTTAGATCAGTACGTCATCGGTGGTGCGGGATCCAGCTCTATCTTGGGCTGGGGTCCCTGTCGCTTTGGAAACGGGTAGCGTCTGGCCGGGCGGGAACGTCATTGAGGCTCAGGCTTGGTTGGGCGGCAGTGGCAGGCGCAGGCTTCAAGGCCTGCTGAGTCAGCGCAGACTTGGGGCGACTCGAGGCAGCTGCAGAGCTAGAGCGTTTTGGCATGAAGTGCCGCATGGCCTCGGACTACTTCTGTGCACCGCTGGGACAGTTTGGGTCGTCCAAGACTGGGACCTTGTCGGTGTCTTTGATCTCCGCCAAGGTCAGCCATAAGTGGTGCTCTAGTACCATTAGACTGGCCATGGAATGCCCTACGGCCTGAACCATGTCCTTGGTGGCACGTAAAGCTAGGTCTGTCACACTCCTCAGCTCCCTGAGTGTCACGGGGTCCGGGCCAGACTCATCCGTGCTGGCAAGGAGTTTGGCCTGGAAGACCGGTAGAACCACCATAGAATGGAGCGCCGAGACCACTTGCCCAGCCGAGGAGTAGGCATGTTCAGCGAGAGCTGAAATCATCCTACATGGTTTGGATGGATGGGCGGCCTTTGCCTTCCAGCCAATCGCAGTGGGCGGGCAGAGAGCGTGGCCATTGACTCGTCCAGCGGAGGCAGTTTTTCGCATCCCTTATCTTCAGCGCTATCGACCGAAGTGAGGGTGGATGAAGCGGAAGTACGGAGGCATGCAGAGTATGGGGCGCGCATGCGAGTATGGGTTCTTCTGGCGGAGACCACTCCAAACCCAGCTCCTCGACGAATTTCCAGTTAACGTCGCTGAGCTCGGATGGCGGCAGGGGGGCGAGGTCGGCAGTCGAGCCCGACAGCTTCTCTGTGTCCGAGGCTGACAATGACATGCTGTCATCCAGCAGCTCATCATCACTCCCCCCTAACGAGACCAGATCGTTCGCACTGGCAGAAGGAAGCTGGTCAGGCTGGATGAAGAGGACGGGGGAAGCCTCTGTATGGAGAGAGTGAAGTACTTGGGACCTAAGCTGACGTAAGCTCTCTCGCATCCGAGCGCTGTGATCCTCTGCCCCACTGTTTTTTTCCTCGCAGGTTCATGGGAGGAAGAAAACGGGAGGGCGCGAGGGGCGAGACTCATATTCTCACAATGAGAACATTCCATCTCGGTGAGCGTGGATTCCGCGTGGGATTTCCTCAAGCAACGCTGCAGCTCTGATAGTGTTCGCTGGATGGCGGCAGGGGAAGCCGGATCACTCCTGTGCAATGCTAAAGGCAGCGGGAAAGGTGGCAACTCAGCCAAGCAAAAGATTGCTTTCCACTGAGAGGCATGTCAATGGCGAGCAGGCTCTTCAGTCAGTGGAGATCAACGAGGAACATCATCGTTGCTGAAGGAGAAGAAATGTGAATCCTATGGTGAAACAGGCGCTTATATAGCCAGATGACTCCGAACTGATGGCCGTGCAGTTACACTGTGTGACTGAATAAGGCTTCATTTCAGGAGATAAAAGGACTTTTTCGCATAGCGTCTTAGCAGACGCAGTATGAGAAAAGTATCAATAGGGAACCTGAATTTTCAGCATCATTACTCCAGTCTTCAGTGTCACGTGATCCTTCAGAAATCATTCTAATATGCTGATTTATTGCTCAAGAAACATTTATTATTATTATTATTATTATTATTATTATTATCACTATCACATAATAAGAATCTCTTATGAATGCACAGTTCAAAAGAATTTGGATTTCCTTGCTAAATATAGCAGAACAGAACAGAACAGAACAGTAGAGTAGAGTAGACTAGACTAGAGTGCAGACAGTTTTTCCCTGGTATAAGCTGCACTGACCATTCTGTAGTCAAAAATCACAGGTAAAAAAAAAAAAAAACTGTTCAGTGCCCCATCTGTTAGTTTCTGGTTACCAGATCCCATCTCTGTACACAGCTGTTCAGTGATTTCCCATTTCACAGCAGCCCTGAGAGAGAACTGATTAGAGTCAGCTGGTTTGGAAACTCTTCCCTTTTAATATTCTTTTTTAATGATGCCAGATACCATAGTGCTATTGAATGGGTCACTTTGAGCCAATAGGAAGTTGTTCATTGAAATATCAGACAGATGACTTTTACCCTTTATGATTGTGCAGCCACCTATAAGTCATCTAGAAATTGACTAACCAATTTTTTTCTTAGTGCTGGCCATTGTTTTTAATCAAGAGTTTTCAAAGAGAAAAAGGAAGCTGGTTGAAATTAAGTCCCTGAAGTGGTTTTTGTTTACGCTGCTGGCCATTTCCTGTTCCTGTTTTGTGTTCTGTGCACCTTTTCACTCTAGTCAGTGTTGTTGTTATTATCCGAGGTGCATGGGACACTAAAATCAGTTTTGACTTATTTATTCCTGTTGGCAGAAGAGGATCAGTCAGTAAGCAGCATATCCTAAATTAGTACTTTGGTTGTTTTGCGATGGAAAAGCCTGAGAAGAGAAGTCCTTGTGAGACAAGTCACTTACATTACACTGACATTTCCTTTGGCCCAAAGGTATAGATTAAAGGTGAAGTGTGTAATTAGTTTGACGTTTAATGTGCAGAGACAACTGTAAGTAAGCCACTCGTAATGCCAAGTGCACTCTACAAGGCACATTAAAAGACTTAGTTTCTTGTTTTCTGTCGTGTTAATCTGCCCTTTAGCTAATTGCAGACTAGATGCTTAAATTACAATAATTTCCCTGCCCGACTGAAGCTACAATTATGAAATTCACTCTCCTGTAAAATGTGGAACATATTAATGGTAGAGTTCATTCATGATAATGTATCATGAGAAGAAACTTAGTCAATTTTCACTTATTTGCATTTGATGACTAGTTGGTCTTAATCGGTTTGTGATTTTTAACAAGTGTGCACACTAAAAATGAGCATATTTTGACAGAAACTGTACATTTATTGTGAATGAAAAATTATGTGAATGAAAAATTACAAAAATGAAAACATCGGTAACACTTTAGAATAGGGAACACATATTCACTATTAATTAGGAGTTTCCCCTGAATAAACTCCAAATTTGCTGCTTATTAATAGTGAGTAAGGTAGTTTTTAATAAGTTTAGTAATGGGGTACTGTAGGATTAAGGGGTCTCAAATATGGTAACGCAGAATAAGGCATTAATATGTGCTTTATGAGCACTAATAAACAGCCAATATGCTAGTAATATGTTTGTTAATAATCAGCTAGTAAATAGTGGGAATTGGTCCTTTAAATAAAATGTTACCAAATCACTTTCTTCAACTGAAATAAAAATGGAAATACTGAAGGCTGCATTGAAGCTACATTAAAATACATAATCAAAACATTAAACTAATCTAAAATGAACTAAAAATTACCTTTAATTAATTTTGCTTGTAGTTTTTAATACACAGTATGTTGTTAAAAACTACAACATTGCATTAATCATTAAATATGAAAACATGATTAACCATGAAAATTCCACTAAATAGAAAGAACCTACACCTCCCTGTGAAATTTAACACTGTTAAACATATTTAACATATATCTATGGCAGCTTTGGTGTAAAATACTAAATACAAACTAAAAAGTAAACTAAAACCAGTGTTATTTTAGAACCATAATGTTTTGTTTTATTGATTATTGATTTGTTATTAATATTTTAAATTAGAATTCATTTGTATTTTTGTTGTAAATTAATTTTGAAACAAATAAATTAATAAAGGTTTTAGTAATTTTGTTGCATTTTTGTCATTTTTATTATATTTGTTTCTATTTATTTTTCCATTTTAGGGTTAGGGTTAGGTTAGCGTCACGGCTAGATTTTATTTTGTTTCTGTATTTATTTTATTTTAAGTTATTTATGGTATGAAAATGAAATGAAAACTCGTGGAAACCAAGTTAAATCAAAAGAAGTAGAGGCAAATGGAGTGGGGGGGGGGGGGGGGCAAAATTCAACACTACAATCCGATATGGGCATTTTGTTAGACTTATTGAAGACTTAGAACATGACAGCGTGAGGAGTCTAAGTAGTGTGCATTAGGTGTATGGTTGAGTTCCCGAAAAGTGTAAACACTGTGAATCTGTGATGCTTTCAAATCATTGCTCTTGTCCGAACAGTGAAAGAGGAAAGGAATGTCTTGAAAAACATATATTGTTGCAATTCTGTTTGTTGCCACAAGTGGTGCAAAAATTACACACTTCATATGAGAACCACATTGATAAATCCATTGGAATTTGTCTAGCAAAAAAAAAACTTTTTTGAGCAGTTCACTAGTGCCTCCAGTGATCATCCAAATGGTGTCTAGTAACTTCATTGTCAAGATTTTGAAACTCCTGACGTTCCCTCTTTCTCATATATCACTCTCACTAAACTCACAGACAGGCAGAAAGACCTTTGACCTGAACACGTCATCTTACACACATGCAACTTGCCAGTGAGTGTGTGTGTGTGTGTGTGTGCGTGCATGGGTGTTCATGTCTGTGGTCATTGGTTGTCAAAAAATGTGGGCCCTGACAGAGTTACTGAACAGATGTGAAGTGTAGACAAATATTTGTCAGAGAGATATATTTTTCCTCGCTGGGATTAGCATTGCAGCTAGAATGGTCAGCCAGTCCATGTAAGCAAGTAACTAGACACCACCCTCAAGACTTCAAGCGTGAGGAATGATAGAAAAAGTAAACAAATACCTGTTTGAGAAGCAGCACTTGGACAACGGCAGGATTATCTCATAATGCCTTGCTTTTGTCAAATGCCACTTTGCCTTGATGAAGCAGCTTGAGCATTTCTCAAACTTTCTAGTTGTGGTATGAGCAAATGGCAACGCCAACTCAAGATTAGCTGTGAGAGAGACATGGAGAGTTGGTTTAACTCCAACCTGGCAAAACACCTTTCCACTTAAGCATTACACTCACGGCTTTTGCTTGTAAAAACAGTCAGGCCACAAGTTACTCTCTCATTGCAAGTAGCTGTCACCTTTGAGCGGTGAAGGAGTTTGATGTGGAGGTTCACAGACTGCAGAGCATGTAATAGGAGTCCCGCAGAGCTACATCTCCATCAACGTATAAAACACCTGGAGAAACACTCGCTCGAACTGCTGTGAGAAGATTAATGGGTTAGAGGAACATCACAACTCCAACCGCAAACTCATTGTATCGTGTTAAATGGATTTCTGTTAACAGTGGCTTTACTTTGCCTCTTTATTGTAGCTTCATGTTTCACAGTCATGTAAAATATAATTCTAATTATAGCAGTAAAAGACTATCAAAATGCTAAGACAAAAACCTGTTAACTGGACAACTTTAAGTTCCCTTACTATATACGGTGAAAAACTTAAATTTTACTTAAATTTAAAGGGACGTATAATGTCATTTTACAGTAAAGTACTGATAAAGTCCCCCTGCGGTTACAGATTTTATCCCTTAAAACTCATCTTTATTTTGTTTAGTTCCTGTTTCGTTGAAGCCCCGCCTTCCAAAATGCCAAATGTATTCTGATTGGTTCACTAGCCCACTGTGTGATTGGCAAACCACACAAAACAGCGTGTTTTGGAAATGTCAAGCACGTTACCATAACCGTGAGTTTCCATCTGCTCAGGTGTTAATATTAACAATGGTGTCAATTTTGCCATATCAAGTCAAGCCCGATTCAGACCAAGTGTGCCACACACAACCTGAAAAGTGAAGCCAAAACAATTTATTGCCATATGGTGGCTGGCAGCAGTTTAGGTTATAAACCCCGCCCTCTCCATGTAAACAAATCGGATGTGAGCCAAACTAAAAAATCAAAATACACTTCAAATACATTGTTCCTGAAGACGGTTTCCATAATTTTAGGTACACTGTAAAAAAATTAAATTAACAAAATGTTGGAAGGGCAAAAATATTATGTTGAACTAATTTTATTGCTTGTGCTTAGTTGAAAAGACACATATTAAGTCTGCACAAATATATTTTAAAAACATTAAATTAATGGTTATTTTCAAACCCAGTCAACATTCAGAATGCCAATGTTTGACTGAACTACTAAAAACAAATCCAGCCAATACTGAGATCATTACACATGTGCACGAGTCTGAGTGACTTCACGGGAGAAACAGCAGTGCCATCTTGTCAAATTCACGCGTCAGCTAAGTGCCACGAAACAAATATTATTTTTTAGACTAAATTTAACAAGAAAATCATGCAACATTAGTTGTATATCTGAAGAAAAGTAGATATTTAAGTGTATATCAAGTTCAGGCATCAGGTAAGTCAAGTGGCACTGAATAAATATTTGTACTTAGACATAATTTATCAAAACGTATATTACAAAAGTGTAAATGGTTCATTTAAAACGTATATTTATACACAAACGTACAACATATATTAAAACATTGAATAGTTGTATGATGTGTCTGAGGGAAATTTAAGTTGAGGGGAAGTGGTCTTTCACCTTGTTAAGTCCATAAAAGACTTAATGCCAGTGTTACTATAAGGAATTTGAACTAATTTTGGCATGAT
Source organism: Barbus barbus (assembly GCF_936440315.1). Lineage (NCBI taxonomy): Eukaryota > Metazoa > Chordata > Actinopteri > Cypriniformes > Cyprinidae > Barbus > Barbus barbus. Next base: position 10,006,035 of record NC_136756.1, read on the forward strand.
TTATTATATTTTTGTGTTTCCGTGACTTGAAAAGATATGAAGATTGCATGGTCTTTCTGTCTTTGATAAGCCATTATGCTTGATACGACTAACGTTAACAAAATCTACAAAACGTGTAATGTTAATGTAAACCACAGTAATGCGCTCATTTGAAGTTAACATGGGCGTTGAATTGGTTTTTGCGTGTATACATTTTTGCAACTGTCCAGTGAAGTAAAAAGACGACATTAAACGTGACTAACAATCAGCCATGTTGAAAAGTCGAGGTGCGTTCTGATTAACAGGGTCCCTATGCAGTGTTCACTGCTCCCTACTACCTAAGCGCGGGATAAGTGGACTTCGCTAACAATAATTGCTCATTTGGAACGCTCTGGAACGACATCAAAGAAAATCAACGGCAGGGTCACGCAGATTATGATATGACATAAATATCGTCATTTAATTTACTTTCAAATTTAAACCCATATAAAATACATATACAATTATGTATTTAATAAATATAGTCAAAATTTATATTTTTAGACTGTTACAGATTGTAGTGGTCTTATTGCTTGGGCTTTCTTTCCCACACGCAGCCTCATTAACTCTCCTAATGTAGCCTAAATAAAGTCAAACAAAAAAAGACAGAGCCTCAGCTGTTTCTTGCCGGTTTTACTTAGTTTCACCTATTCATACAAATACAGTATACAAATGTAGTATTCATCGCGATAACCATTCATAAATGCTCTTATTTGAATCCCCCTTAATGGGCGTGGCCATTTATAAATTCTATGGGTTTAGCGTCGGGTTTCATCCGCATCCAGCTCTTTTTAGCTGTACAAAAGAGTTTATTTTGCTGCTTGATATTGAAAATTGGTGTGACTTACCGTACTATATTAATTATGAACACACTGGTTTGTAGTGCAAACAGTTTTACCGTTTACTGCATGCTGTTATTCTCCTCGTTATTTACCTATAGCGGTTAATTAACCGGAAGTCTCACCCATAGTCTTACTTCCGGGTTGAAGAAAAAGGTGGATAATAATAAGGACATTTATTGCAAGCCATTCATCGCAGAGCCTCTAAATAAACTCTTTCAATGGCTCTGCTCCATCTTTAGTTCAACCTGCACTGCAAAAATGCTTTTCTTACTTAGATTTTATTGTCTTGTTTCCAGCCAAAATATCTAGAAATTCTTAAATCTAGAAAGATTTTCTAGATATGTAAAAAATTGTCTCGTTTTCCGAAAAAAACATGTCAAAATTAACTTGGAACAAGCAAAATAATCTGCCAATGGGGTAAACAAAATAATCTCATTTCAAACAGAAAACGATAATTTTTCTTACCCCATTGACAGATTATTTGGCTTGTTTCAAGCTGCTGAGCTGCTGGTGAGCTGCTTCATCAGAATAAAGCTGCAGAATTGACAGAGCTGTGTTGAGATGGCAGTATATGGGTTCACCGCCTGTATATACATGATTGTTAGAACAGTAAGTTTGAATAAAACTTTGTTTTATGTGTCGTTGCCTTGTATATGTATGTGTCTATTGTGATTGTTACTTTTATTCATTCTTTTACTCATTCATTCATGTTTCCTGTTGTTGTCAGTAAATAAAATATAATTATTTCATTAACATCCGTTAATTCATTGCTTGAATGAAAATTGAGATGTATTCACTTTGGCTGCATTTGTCTAGTGTTTATTCATGCATACATATGGCATATTATAAAAAAAAATAGCTTGTTTTACTAAGACATAATTTTCAGTAAAAACAAATTATGTATATATTGGTCAGCATGTATCATTATTATTGTAGTGTTGGTAATAGCTACTAATGCATTCTGGGGTAATCATATTTTTTAAGTAGTAGTAGTTAAATTGTTCCAGTATAAAATAAACAGTCTTCGAGCAGCTGCTCTATCTCCTTTATTCACACATTGCAAAGACTGCAAAGGCTGAGGAAAACAGTACTAGGTAGGGTTGTCAAGTTACTGATGCTATGAGCTGTTAGTGCACGTCTCCCTTTTAACTTTTTATTATTATTATTATTATTATTATTGCACAACTTATAATTGCATACAAGATCAGGGGAAGATGGTTGTATGTTTTACAATAAACAATCATAATGACAAAAAAAGGAAAACATAAATATAATGAGTTTGCATACATCAAAGTATGAGATTACACAGAAAAAAGCACAATGACAAGGTTAAATATCTTTGAATATTTGTTGTTGTTTTTGTTATTTAGCCTGAGGGATGAAACAAGACTTAAAGTCAAAAAGAAACATCAACATATTTACAGATTTAAACCTGTTGCTCGTATCTTTTAAGTTGTTGCATTTGTTATAACGTCATTGGTCACATGATAACGTCAACATGTTGCATCGTATTCATACTCAACGAGATTTGGCTGTAGAGTATGTACTCTTTTAGCGCTCGTTAAGTAAGTACTTATTGAAATTAAGTACCTACTCACTGAGTATGCGGTTTTGAACGCAGCCGGTGATTCAGACCATGAGAATGTTTATGAACAAGAGGATCATGCAGGGCTGTTTTTACCAAAAGCATTGTAAGCCTAAGTTGATCCATTGGTGGAAATGGGTCTACGATGTACTTAGACTTATGATGCTTTTAGGAAACACAGCACAAGCCCAGAACCTCTGCAAGCACAAATAAAGGGGTTTTGGAAGCAGGGTTGGAAGAACAGTGTCTCTTCAACATGACAACAATGAAGCAGCTCTTCTTCTCCATCCTCTCTAGTGCACCTTAACCAGGCCTTGCCCGTGGGTGAGAATTATTTAGATGATTAACAATGTGACTACAATATCCAGAAGAAGTGCATTATAGTCCAAAAGAGCGGTTTATTGTAGTTCTTGAAGTTTTTCTGTTAAAGAGAATATCTCCTTTTTTGAGCTTTGTAACCTTGCAGGTGCTCAAGAAACAACATTGCACATTAAATAAAGCTGAAAAAGTGAAAAAACCAATAGAAATAGCAAATGCTACATTGGCATTCCTAGAATTCCCTGTGTGACACATATGGGCCATATGTCCACTCCGCTGAGCTATGAGCAAATTAAACAACTGCAAAATTAAAGAATTACTGACAATGAGCAAATTAAAGAACACAGACACAGCCAAATCATGATGACCAGGGCGGTTTCTCAAAAGCTAAGTTGATTGTAGAGACCATTGATGACAATGGGTCTATGATCTACTTAGGCTCATGATGCTTTTGAGAAACAGCCCATGGCCATCATGAGCAGGGAGTAAGGTGGTGATGATTCTCCAGGGAACTCACCAGGGCCCACAGCTACAAACTGCATCCCAACTCAATCTAAGAGCAGCATAAAACAAGCAGAGCCGAGGTGTTAAATAATGGCACAAATACCAGTATATTGACTACCACAAACCTTACTACAGTAAATCACCTTGAATCATGATTCATTTAACTACTCTCCTCATAAATTTTACGTCTGAAAGGGAAATTCCTGCAAATGCATATGCTATAAGGTCAGCCGCTAAAATAAATGTATCCACACCTTTTCATCTCTGAAGTTTTATTGCATGTCTTCAAGTAAATCTTAACAGTAGTTTTTTAACGCCAAAATATAATTTGCGTCACTGCAAGCTGTTAGTACATCTGGACCTTAATGGTTTTTCATTTAAATAACTGTTTCTTCCTAGATTTACAGTATCTTATGTTGTTAAATGAATGTTCATTGCATTATTTTAGTGTCATTTGAAATACCATGATGGTGTGTTGCGTGCACCTGCTATATATGGACATTTATCACAAGTTTCTTGTGATGGGCTTTGATTCACCATGTGGCTTTCTCTATATATGATAAAAAAATATATAGTTTATAGTTAATAATGTTCAACCATTTACCATTTTTACTAAATACTGTATGTTAGGGGTTTTTACTGCAGCATTTTAACAAGGTTTTTTTTTTTTTTTTTTTCTCTCTCCCTGTACCAATATTTTAAGTACCCTGGGTTTAAGTTTTCAAATGATTTTGGACAGTTCTCAAGCTTCACATTGCAAACAAATGTGTACGCACACGTAGACGGATAGAAGTGGATGGAATTGCTTTTGACAACTAATTAAGAAAGTTATTTTAGCCTGTGCCCTTGACGTCCAGGTGGGGCAAGGCCACATCACCCTAATTTAAGACTGGACACATGAACAAACACACATGCACAAACTACTGGACTATAGCTATCCATCAGCCCTGTTACAATACACAATGGAATATAGTAACCTGAACATACACGTACAATGTGATTTAAAGGTCTGAGATCAGCACAGAAATGAGCACTGTGGAAATGCTTCCATTTTATGTGTACAGTATGTATTTTCATTACAAAGCATTGGCATTAGCAGTCCTTGTTTTGTTTTAATGACAGCAGTATTCGAGCTGGTATGAACAAAACCTGATCATGTTCTCCAGCATGATTTGACAGTGATCCTAAGACCATCTTGTGCTTTAATTTGACCTTTGGATTAAGTAAGTGGATCAGTAATTTGCTTATATGATTAGTGCTTACTAGAAATAATCTTAAATATGTTGTCTTCTTATTAAATCAAAGTGTTTCTTTGTTTTATAAATTCCTAAAATGATCTGTTTATTCAAGGTTTAATTTAGATTTTAAGTTCAATGTGAACTTCTACATGCAGTGCATACATAAACACTGTGTTACTCATGGCTGCAGCAGCCACTGTCACAGTGCATTACTCACTGCTATTACGCACTTCACTCCCATCACCAGTCTGGCACATACCTACACGAGCATGTAGCATATACTGTCTCGTCTTTATCTCAGACTGTCTGCTGCCCTTAGCATTTTTCTCATTTTTCACAAATGTAGCTGATGCATAATGAATTTGTCATCCTTTAGAAGCATAATATTTTAAAAAAAAAAAGAATAGCTACATCTGCACCAGCCTATGACACTTTATTTACTTATTGTTTGTTCGTGATGTGAACATCTATAAATGTTGACTTTTTAATCACATAAAGGGCTTGTTGAAATGTATTTATTTTATTTACTGTAGGACATTTTTTCATAACTGTCAGGGAAGTTCATGTGTTTTCAAATGTTTTAAATACACTGCTGTTCAAATGTTTTGGGTTGGTAAGATTTGTTTATGCTCACCAAAGCCAAAAATACAGTAATAGTGTTATAATTTAAATACATTAAATTAGGATTTGCTGCTCAATAATCATTTCTTATTATCAATGCTTGAAACAGTTGTGCTGCTTAAAATATTTTTGTGAAAACCATGTTTTTCTGTTGTTTTTTTTAAGGATAAAGTGAAAAAATAAATATAAAGAAAGAAACAAACAAATAATCTGCATTTATTTTAAATATGCAACAATGCAAATGCTTTTAGTGTCCCTTTAGATCAATTTAATTTTCTGAATGAAATAATTAAAAAAAAAACTTTTGAATGGCTTTATATTTGTGTTACTGTTTTTTTTGTATCACCTGCATTAATGTTTACAATTTTGTTGAAAAGCCTATTATAGGCTGTTTATTGGCAGAAGCCATTGTGACAACATGCCCCGCCTATGTGTGCAATGACCTGTATGAACAATGAATGTTATAGCATTTTAGCATTTATGTCAGTATACTAAATTTGACATTAAAACAGCATGAGAAATATTCACTGGCGTAAAAGTGAGACAGCTAGTCCCAGTCTCACCTATTTTTAATAATAAAAAATATGCAGTTGTTGTCATGCTGGAGCTTTTGCTTTGCCTATTTGATTTGATTGAGACTATTTTTGATAGTTTCCTGAGAGTATTAAACAAGTAATTGCTGTGTCCGCCCTACAATGGTCATAACCAGTCATTTTTTATTTGAAAATTGAAAATGTATCATCTCAATCTTAATTCATGTCTAAAGCTTTGATAACAGACAGACAGGTTAGAGAGAAAGTTGTGCTGTTAATTCTTTATGGAGTATCACTCAGCTAAAGTGTTATATTTCCTCAGGCTCTTTAGACATCTGACCTGATTTCTGTTTCTTGTCTGTCGGGTGTTAAAGAGTTATCAAATCCCTTCTTAGACCTGTTCAGTGATGTTAAGCCTCAGTTAAGCACAGCCGCTTCTGTGAGAGGAATTTAAAGCCTAAGGCTGCTGTTTGGACGCATCACATGGTTTCTGTAAATGCACAGCAGGTGTTAATGCTCAAAGATGTGGAATTGAGAATTCCCAGACCAGAGTAAAGCGTCACAGACTTCGGAAAGCACATCCCTTTCCACTGTTTTATTTTTATTTATTTATTGGAGTAACACAGTAGCATTTATTGAGTATTCATTACTGACTTTGAAACAAATTAGTATATGCACATGCTCTGTTTTAATCATGATGGTCAGCTGTTTTTACATCGACTAGCATGACTGTGTCTGCGTGTGGTTTCTGGCAGTCATTCTGTGTGATATCATCTGCTGAAAACATTCAAAACAGAGCTCTGAAATCATCTTAATATCAAGACATCCTAAGACTTCATCCATCAGTTCAGAATAGGCCAGCACAATTAACTGAAATGAAATCAAATAAATGGTGATATATGACCCAGAATGATTAATTAAACTGGTGACACTTTATGATTTTTTGCCATGATTTAAAAAATTGTGTTTTCTCGAATTAGAATGAAAAAACATAAAATATAAAATGTATTTATTTAAATTGACATTATATTTAAATGTAGTAATTTAGCAGATGCTTTTATCCAAAGTGACTTACAAATTATTTTAACAATTATTTGTTTGTTTATTAATTCGTTCGTTTATTCAAAAGTTTCAATGTGTTGTTATTGAAAATTAATTATTAGATAATAAATAATCAATATTCTCTGTTTTTAATTATTTTTTTTCTGTTTTTAAGAGTAAGAACATTAAAGGGGTCATCGGATGCAAAATTCACTTTACAAGTTGTTTGAACATAAATGTGTGTTGGAAGTGTGTGTACACATCCATCCTATAATGATTAAAAAAAAAATTGAATCCCTATTTTAAAATCCCCTTTCTCAAATCAGGCTGTTCTGAGAGTCCTGTCAGAATGATGTACAGGCCACTCCCACGATAGTTGATTGACAAGACCGTCTTACACGCCCTGAGTGAGCTGACAGCTGTCCGCCATTGTGTCGACTCCGGTGCAGGGGAAGACAAGATGTCTCCGATTAAGCGATTGAGGTGCTTGAACATAGCAGTTGTCAGTTACTCCCAACATCTGAGCTGCTGAAGATTCAGAGGATTAATGTTACTTTCATTTTGAAGAGAATGCGCTGATCCCCAATCTGCCTAAATGCGTCTATATTCGCACAAATCATTCATGATCCAGCATCACCTACAGAAGAAGTGAGAATAAGGCTTTTTATTAATCTTTACAAATCGCCTTTCCTAATAATGTACTAGTTAGCCAGTTTCACGGCTGAAGTTTACAGTCTGCTCGTCACCCCACGGAAGAGAAGGGTGGGGTCAGCAGAGCTCATTTGTATTTAAAGCAACATGGACTATAATGGTTTGATGAAAACAGAGCTGATTTTGACAGGATAAAGAACACAAAAGCTACACAATATCGCGTTTATTATCGAAGGCGATTCATCTGCGATAATGAACGCGCTATTGCGTAGCTTGTCAGTGATCTATGGCTCTGTGTATTAAATGCTGCTCCATTTGGAAGCAGGTGATGGAGATTTACCACTAATCACGGAACCGGCTTTACTGACGGCATGCGCATGACAGTTGCATGCGATATATCGCCCGGCCCTAATTATAAATGATTCTTTTAAAAATCCCCTCACGGAAGAACCCCTTATGCTTTCTATTCAAATCTGTAAGTATTATTAATTTATTTATTTATTTAAAACAATCACTCATAGTTTTAAATAGTACACATTTTTTTCTGTCTTTTTCATATGAATTTATTTATTATTTAGCAAGTTAGTATTCATGCATTCATTCATGCATCTTTCTTAAATCATTTTGCATGTCAGCTGGGCTCCTTCACAGGCTTTATTGTTTGACACTCCTGTGATGAGGGAATTTATTTTACTTTACTTTTGCTATTGTACACTAAGGTAAAAATGAGATGAAATCATTTTGCTCATGACAGGAGTGTCAAACAATAAGGTCGATGAAGGAATGTGGCTTCCAGTGGCACTGGGTCTTTATTTAGTCACCAATGAAGACACATTTAGTTAGTTGAGAAGCAAGTTTGGGGGTCATAGATTGATGCAACAATGCATGGCTGTGTCTACATGCAGATGGCGTTTGTGTTAAGAGTGTCTGTAGATGTGTTATGGGGGAAGGGTGGATTCTTTTGAAATATGATGACATGTCAGACGCCAGTGAATTGTCCCCAAAAGTATCTCATCTTACTCACAGGAAAAATATTCAACAACATTGTTTCTAACTATGCACTGATCATAGATCAAAGGAAGGAGAGATGAAGCCATTGATAAGAGAGTTTCAAACAGATGTGTCTTGTTTATGGACACAAGGTGGAGGTCTGATGGTTGTAAGGAAATAAGTGTAAACAATTATATGCATGTGCAAGTAAGCAAATAAATCGGTTAGCAGATATTTTTTATGCAAACTAATTTGTGTGACACAGGCTGGGATTGAACCAACAACCTTCATTCAACCTGTTTCATTCAACAATCATTGAAAAAAATCTAACTGTAATTTATGTATTCTAGTAGTGGAACCAACTTAAGCTTTCTGTATAGCTGTAGAACAACTTTTAGCAGGTATTTAGCTATTTTTTTCTAAACAAAACAGTCCCAGTTGAAATGTTTGTATTGGATATCTTGCTTCATTCTGCTTCAAATCACATAATTTCGATATGGCTGAGGTCAGGACGCACACTTGGCCGCTCAATTCTGTTGAGTCGTGCTGTTGTTGATCTGCTCAAGTGTTTTGGATCTTTTGCCAGGTTGCATTATCATACTTCTATGTTCTAGAATACAGACGTCTAGACATTCTCAATTGATTCTAGATTTAAGTCTAATGACTTTAAATTGTTTAAACTATTTGTTCAATAAATATATGCCACTTTTCATTAACAGGGAGAAAAAAAGGGGGGCTAAAAAGATTAATTTGAGCATATGATCAGTTAAAAAAAATCCCACAAACCAGGGGGGGGGGGGGCAATATATTTTACAGTAATATAATTTTTACAGTATTACTGCTTCACTGTATTTTTGATCAAATAAATGCTACATTGGTAAGCATAAGAGACTTCATATATAAACAAAAATGATAAACCACAAACTTTTAAATGGTAGTGAATATAATATAGTTAGAAACAGCCTAAATTAATAATAAGCTGGCTAAATGAAGCTGCCACTTAGTGTGGGTTAGTTTGTAACTGTAGTGGCTACAGTAACCAAATTAATTATAGTTACCGAGAAATATATATTAGTAACAAAATAGGACATGAATAACTAGAATTTATCACAACAAAAACTTGGAATTTATTCCACTAATGCTTAAAAAAGTGCCTCGGAAAGCGCCTTATGACCAAAGCCAGTTGTTTGCTTAATAAATGTATTGTTGGCTTAGATGACATTTTAGCATCATTTCATGCAGAAATCCACCTTTTTTTTCTTTTCTTTTTTTAAGAAATGTATTTCCAGTCATGCTCTCAGTGGACAGTAAATCAGCAGTTCCTCTTCCTCTATCAACAGTTATGAGTGTGACAAACGTGATAGGACAACTAACGATAAGATTGCAAGCGCCCAAACTTTTTTTTCCCAAGTCATTGGCCTTTTTTTTCTCAAGTGCCGTCCCATGACTTCCGGACTTGCATAACAAGAAGCTGTGTGAGATAATGTCAGTGAGAAGTGGCTTTGCTGGTGAAATAATTTCATAATGGCTGAACAAACAAGACGGCAGTCTGCCCAGTAAAGTTATCAGTGGTGGGAGAGAGACATGACTGTTTTTACTGGAGGAACAATGGGAAGGAGAGGGTGAGGTGGAGCATTAAGCCATTGTGAACCAACAGCAAAGTGTTGTATGCCAACATGATTTATCTTCACACCATACGCAACTAGCCAATGGGGTTGTGTGGGAACCCTGTCCCAGCACAGAAGAAGCCCTGGTCTGAAGGCTGCAGGGACTGAAGGTATCCAGTCAAAATTGAGGAAAGGTTTGTTTGCTCATCCTGTGAATTGTTTCTTTGCGATTCCCTTCTGAAGATTTATTGTTGGGTTTGTATTGTTGTTGTGGTTTGTTTTGTCACATTCCGTTGCTTTTTTCCCCCCAGACTCAGAGGCTCTGAAGAGCTTGTAATTTTTTTTATTTTTTTTTATTTGGTAATTCCCTCCCCGGGGTTTCTCATAAGCCGAGAGATTCTGTTCGACTTTGAAGTAGAGAGCTAAAAATATTTACACAATAACCGTTTCTCTTTTTAGCCTGTCCTTCATTATTGCAATTTCATCTCCGGACACACGCTTAGCTTAACGCAGGCCTCTGTCTGTCGTCCAAGACCTACATATCATCACTTCTTGCTGCAAGTTCTGTTTTTTTCGGCTTGTTGCCATAATCGTAGGTTGTTTAATGATGTGTGAAAAGCCTTGATGCCTCACGCAGTCTCTTTTTAGTTGGCACTTACAACGTGAACTGTCATAATATTGACGCCTGCTTTGGCAAGTCTTATCTGGCCAGGTCACTCCAGTTCACAATTTACGTTTTTCGCTCACATACTTAATAATGTAAGCAAAGAAACGGCATTGATGTAGCACGTAAGGGGTCCTTAACAAGGGACAAACGTTTTGAATCCAGGTTTGGATGGCTGAGCACTTTGTAACTTAGGATCTTAATGCGTTCTATCATCAGGGTTTGCAAACAAAATAGCATTTGTACTGGATTGTTTTGAATAAGTCCAGAACATCAATGTACCTTTAATCTAATTAAACTGAAATAATAGACTAAATTTAGTCCTTGGGTAAAGTTGGATTAATGCACTACATGTCTTGGGTCTTTATTTTAACAACATGTGTATGTATGTCACTCACACATATGCCAGTCATTTTGTTTTTTAAAATCATACTCCTTGTTTTGCCAAATTAATGAAACAAATGAACATAAAAATATTGCCTGTGGAAGTGAGTTGATTCTGTTAATTTTTGTAATTTTAAGTGCATCTTCATTAAAAATTAAATGTAATTATTTTGAATTGAATTAAAAATAATACAATTAAATAAAATGAAATTAAAACAAAATAAATCGTGAAGGTGATAGGGGGATTTGCCATTCTGTTTATTTTGAAGTTGAATGGAACTTCATTAAAAATAAAATAAAATTAAATTAAAATTAAAAAATCAAATCAAAGTTGAAAGCAACTTCTATTAAAAAATAAATAAAGTTGATTTTGAGTGCATCTTCAAAATAATAAAAAAATTCAACACCTATATTAATAAAATAACAAAATTTAAAATTTAAATAAATTTTGGAAATGATTTAGAAGTTGTTTTTTGTGCAAATTAAGTTAAATTCAATTAAAAATGAAATGAAAATAAAAAAGTGTACCTTTGATAATAAAGTTTCAGCAGACAGTGTTTGTGTCCATACTGAAATATATTTTGTAGAATCTGCAGAAAACTGCTTGTATAATTAGTTTCTACTTTATTACAAATCTTTATTCCTTTTAAAGCTTTCCTGCCTTTCTGAAGACCGGATTTGTAGTTCATCTGAGTTCTATGTTTTAATTAATTTAGGGTGAATAAATTAGACTCTTTCAGATTATGGTAATACAGGGCATTAAGGATTCCACATACTTCTTTATTTTAAGGACTTTATAATATATTAACAATAACTGAGAAAACACAAGCAGCAGTATACAAACCTAATCCTGTTTATTTAAGTGTTTCATGTTCGGCTAAACCACTGTCTGATAAACAATAAAAGAATTAAAAGAAGCGAATATACACGGTATATATCTGCAGGACTCACTGCATTCAACCTATTTCACTCAAGAATTTTTTTTTTACAGATTTCACTTTGAAAGTCACATCACACCCAAAATTATCAGAATGTTTAGATGGTCATATCAGACAGATTATCAAGCTGAAAATGCCGTACTTTAGTTGACCCAGTGGGATTTGCGTTTGGATCTAAATTACAGGAGATAATGTATGTCAAATGCTGTGCTCTCTCTTCTTTTCTGTTCCCATATCATATTAAACCAGTTCCCTTTTGTGTGATTCATTTCACATTAACATCTTAATTCAGAATATCACTAAATCAGACGTGGTATAAAAATAATGTTTTATAGATCACAACACTTAACATGCTTTCATATCTCTCTTTTATTCATTTCCAGTTTCCAGTTTATTCATTTGGCAAATTATCCAGATATAAAAGCAAAACCAGAATCTGGAGTCCAGTAAAACATAGAGAAATGAGACACATTGAAAAATTAAGCCCATTCTGCAGCTCACATTTTTACGCTGTCAATTTTGTTAAAGTAAACTTCATATTGTACATTTTAAAAGCGCTATTTTTTTTAATAAACTAGTTTTACATACTGTGTACTTTCAGGATACTATTTATGAAATGTTGAAATGAATGAAGACATTCACACTTTTATTCAGCAAGGATGCATATTAAATTGATCAAAGACATTTAGGATGTTACAAAAGATTTCTATACCAAATAAATGCTGTTCTTTAAAACTTCATATTCATCAAAGATTCATGAAACAAAATGTTTTACTTTTTCCACAAAAATATTAAGCTGCACAACTGTTTTCAACATTGATAACAATAATACATGTTTCTTGAGCAATAAATCAGCGTATTTGAATGATTTCTGAAGGACCATTTGACACTGAAGACTGGAGTAGTGCTGCTGAAAATTCAGCTTTGCATTACAGAAATAAAATACATTTTACAATATATTTAAATAGAAAACAGTTTTTTTAAATTGTAATAATATTACTGTTCTTACTGTATATTTGATTAAATAAATGCAGCCACAAGAGACTGATTTCAAAAACATTAAAAACTCTTACCAACCCCAAACTTTCTAATGTTCAACAGAGATATTTTGGTGCTGCTTGTGTGATGTTGAGAGCTCTCCAACCTCCTGACTTTACTGAAGCACAGTTTCGCTAATGTTAAAAAGATTAAATAACTCTAAAACAGATTGAAAACATCCACTTTCGGTTAGATCAAACAGCAGCACTCAGAAAGCATTGACCCTGACCACACTCAAAGTGTTTTATGTGCTCCATTTCTCTCTCCCTTTGTCTCTCCTTTCCTCTGCCTCTTATTTAACAGATCCCTCATTTTTCTTCTCAGTACGAGGCAATTAGCGCTCATTGTGTTGTAATGGCCACTTCCTCAGCCACAAACCACAACAGTTTCCCACAGGCTGTGTGAGCCATTATGAAAAGGTAGCATTGCACATTACAGACAGAATTCAGCAGGATTTCCTGTCGGCTCACCAATCATGTCATAGTGTGCCAGCCAAGCATCCGAGATAACATCTTAATTTGAATCATTGGCCATAATTTGATAAAGCTGTGATAGACGAAGCACCGATGGAGCTCTCCAATGTACCATAATGAAATATAAAGCAAACCCACAGGAAATAAACCACACGTGAGATCTCTTTAAGAGAGTCATTGTTTCTCATTGACAGCACTGAGAAAAAGTGTTTCAGATTTTTTTTCCTCTGAAAAAAAAAAAGGTCTGCCCTAGAGTTTCAAATTAGATCTTAGCAGTATAACAGACTGTGCTGAGAATTGCCAAGATAACTTCTGCAATGAAAAGTTGGAGATGAAGTCATCAAATTCCTCCAGTACTGAATTATCTGAGCTGCTATCCATATTTATCACATATTTCCCAGGAATACTCAATTCTGATCAGTCGCTGCATTGAGATCAGATCAAATGAGATTCCTTAAAAATCATTGAACATAACTGTAACGCGGCAGACGAGACGTAAGACGTGTGGATCTAAGTGCAAGCTTTATTTGTAAAACATGGTCAAAATACAGGCAGGGTCAGCAAAACAACAGCAAACAGTATCCAGAGGGCTAGACAAAAGAGGTAATTCAAAACGTGAGCAATAATCCAGGCAAGGTGCGAACAGAGTCCGAAACGGCAAGACAAGGGTTAATCCAAACAGACAATAGATCCAGGGCAGGCGGCTGACAGACGAGACGAGATAAACCAGGCAAGGATCAGGACACAGATGAAACGGACTATAAATAAAGTTAGGCTAGACTTAACTTCAGAAAACACGGAATGGCTTCGTAAGGTTGCCATCACTAGGAGAGAGATGAATGCAGACAATACTCGGCAGTGAGGGAGAGAAAGTCCCAGGCTTATAAAGAGTGTGTGATTGTGTGATAATTCTCAGGTGTGAGCGTGATTAGTGCAATCAGCTGTGTGTGAGACGTCAATGCAATGGGTGATGGGACTTGTAATCCGTGGGTGAATGTGCAAAATTAGTGTGGTGCAAGAGTCAATATGATGGAAAGGCGACCTCTGGTGGCTATCGGGCAGAAGGCCACAGACTGGATCCGTGACAGAGCCCCCTCCCCCCAAGGAGCAGCTTCTAGGCGCTCCTAAAACAGTAAAATCCAGGTGGGTGGTGGAGCGGAGGCGGAACAGGGGGAGGGATGGAGGGCCAGGTCCACGTGGAAGTGGGAAGACCGGGGACTGAGGCAGAGCCGGCAGCGCAGGAAGCCAGGGCGGAGCCGACGGAGCAGGAAACCAGGATGGAACAGGAGCCCACCAGGGCGGAGCAGACGGAGCAGACGACCTCCATGGCAGAGCAGACAGAGCAGGAGCCCACCAATGCGGAGCAGACAGGGCAGGAGACCTCCACGGCAGAGCAGACAGAGCAGAAGAGCACCATGACGGATCAGGAGAGTACCATGATGGATCAGGATGATCAGGAAACCACAGCAGAGATTGAGACCTAGGAAAAACAGAAACACAAGAGACTGAAAGAGCATATATGGGCTCAAGGACCGAGGCAGGGAACACAAGAAGTCCATCAACAGATTCCCTGGTGCCAACTGAGCGGCCATTCAATTCACCATAGAGCTTATTGGTGGAAACTGGGCTAACAAACAGTCCAACATCTGATTCATTGCCTGGAATGGGACAGGAATACAGTTCAAATACAGATCATGCTCTTTGACTGAAACTGGACAGGCCGACAATTCACCCTCAGGTTCATTAGTTG